>NW_009710999.1:0-30234 GCF_000703405.1 Apaloderma vittatum | reverse complement strand
AGTGTCACGAGGATGGAGCAAGGCTCTTCTTAGTGACAAACGATGGTAGGACAAGGGGTAATGCGTTTAAACTGGAACACAAGAGGTTCCACCTAAATTTGAGAAGAAACTTCTTCTCAGTAAGGGTAACAGAACACTGGAACAGACTGCCCAGGGAGGTGATGGAGTCTCCTTCTCTGGAGACATTCAAAACCCGCCTGGATGCTTTCCTGTGTAACATCGTTCTAGGTGTTCCTGCTCCGGCGGGAGGATTGGACTAGATGATCTTTCGAGGTCCCTTCTAGTCCCTAACATTCTGTGATTCTGTGATTCTGTGATTAAGTGCTCTCAGATTCACTGGGCCAGTTACAAGAACAGTTCTTCTGACTTCCATAAAATGATTTATGTATCTGAGATAAGCTGGGTTAGGTTCAAAATATTAGAACAACTTTATGTTTTATTTTTAGTATTCTTCTAACAGTGTGGTCATTTTTTTAAAATGTGTGATTAATTGTAAAAAACCACTGTCTACATAAATACGTAGATCAAAATAGTTGTGCATCTAAACACACAGAATATCAAAAAGGTATTGAAGCATCAATACCCGGTAAAGTATTTCTGAAGAATTTGCATGAATATATCCTACAGTACTGTAAATGAAATTGAAATAAAATTGTACATCATATGAAAGATAAGCTTGTTTTGTGGATTCTATAGTGAATTAAAGATTCACTGCAAGGGAAACAGAAAAAAGAGCAAATGTTTTACGTAGGTACAGGCATATGTTATACGTGTGCCTTTGTAGCTATATCTGAATCTAAAAGAAGTTTGGAGATGCTCTATAAAAGGGAGCTAATGGAAAGACAATGAAGACAGAAGAAATAGGGCAAAGCTGATGAGCTCAGGTGAGAATAAAGTGGGACAAAGAAAACCATATTTTCTCATTTTTTTTTTTTTCCTGTAGCAATATGCTTTCTGATCTTTTAATGTTAATTCTTTGTTGACAACTTTTTCCCTTCTGCTGGCAGTATTCTTCCTCTCAGAGCTCAGAAACTACACAGAAATGTTATTTTCTCTAGTATTTGTGTATTTTTTCTGACTTCCTGACCACGTCAGTTTGAGTGTACTTGCAAAGTGGGACTTTTTGTGGAATTGTCTACCAGCATTTTCCAGTGACTTTAGCCATTTTAGTCTTGACTTGTCCAGCCTACTACTTGAGTGCAACTGTACTTACGGTTTTCCTCCACAGTAGCTGTGACAAGTTTACGAGGCTCTATCCACTTGGGATTCCTTAGCATGTAGGCGATAAATGTTCTTGTAGATTTCTGTGTATACATGGTATATATTTTTGAAGTTTTTGTGAATTTCTTAGATAAAGCAGTGAGATTATTGCTAAGCTCTGACTAACTTTTACAAGAAATTTTAATACATATAAAGAACGTAATTTACATCAGATAATGACCCATACTATGTTTTCCAAAAGACAGGCATAACATTAATATTAGTTTCAAATAAAAAGGGTAAAATTTTCAAGAGGATTTCAGCTGTTATTTTTTTTTCCTCTGATGAATTATGCCATAAATACAAACCATATGATTTTCATCATAGCCTTTTCCAACACACATAAAAGTGACTGAGCAAGAAGCTTTTGCCCCTTTCTGGGTATTTTATGCATATGGACTTATCTGGTACTCCTGGACAATTCTAATTTATCTTTTTTTTTTTTATATACATTATAGAGTTTGCAGGCTGATAAAAAATGATCTTTTTTTTAAAGAGCAAGCAGCTAAGTATTTAGAAACTACTGTAATGGATATTAAAATGGAAAAGAACTAACAAACTTGAACATTAAGGTATTCTGTGGTGATTTTCAGATTTTTGAGTCTGTGCTCAGTGCTTTTCTATGCTTTAGCAGCACTAAAATGTTGGTAGAAAAATAACGACAGTATAGTTGTCTGTACTGTGGTATGTATATTGGCAAATAGTGGTTTATTTTATGTTACAGTAATTGTATTATCTGGCTCACACCTTCACATGATGACATATAAAATTAATAAGGGACTAATTTTTTTTTTAAATTAGGAAATACTTGATTCCTGAAACCACGGGGTCTTTATGTGCTCTAAGAACTGATTATCTTGTTTAACCATACTTCTTATGAAATTTGACTTCTGACCTTTCCATTATTTAAAATCTCCTTAAGACTAATTACAGCTAAAATGTTGACCATATAAAAAACTCTGTTTAAAGTTCAGAAGTTGTCATAGAGCTCACTCCAAGGATGATCAGTTGAGCAGGAAGGCAAATGAGACATTTCAGCATCAAACCAAAAGCTAATTTCTGAGCCCAAACTATTAAACTGTGGCATACAAATGGAAATGGACAGTGTGGCATGTATGCTTGTGCACCTTTCCATCATTAGCACCATGTGATGAACTTCAAAGCTGATTCAAATAGTTTTTCCTTTTCTTGTTTTCATTGTATTCCAAGCAGGGCCAGGTAAGAAGGCAGGAAGAGAACTGAAGGGACCAACTCCAAGTGAACAGAATCACTGAAAAGACTTGATGATCTCTGTAGGACATGGAGCAGGCAAACTGTCTGACACCTGTGCAGGCCAGCTGGCCTTTCCCAGGGAATCTGTTTATATCTAGCATATGTATTCTTTTCCTAGAATTTATTAATCAATGAAACGGAATAACTTCTCTTCATGGCCAGGGTTATTGACTTATTGATGACAGATTTATTTCCTGAGCTTGTTTCTCAAATACATTTTTAATGGCTCTCTTACTTTTATGTTTTTATTGACTTGCTTTGCATTTAAGTTGTATTTCTTTTCAATTCACAAATGATACAGACTGATATTTATCCACATTATAAAAACATCTTGGTACATATATTTCTACAACTTAATTGCTTTTGAAAAATAAACAAAAAAAATAAATCCAGGTCAGTCTATGCTTTCCTCATATTTCTTTGCTAACATGATCAGTTTACACCTATTCTTATTTACAACATCCTGAATTGTTTGTACAGGTAACTGCTACAGGAAATGTGAAAAAATGAAGGCTGCCTTTCAATATTTTTGTTGCTAACTGCAAAATCATATTTCAAAATTTAAAATGTTATGGATGTTTAGATGCATTTACCCCCACAAATGGATTAACTTTAGCCTTTAATATTGAGTTTATTTCCTGTGGACTCTTTTTATTCCTCATTATATTCTGAACAGATGACATACAGTCTAAGCATTAATAGAAACACTATTTGTTCCATAATATGACTTTGAATTCAGTTATGTAGCAGAGTAAGGAAGTAATGCTTCTGAGTGCATTGATGTGTCACTTAAACCTTTATCTTTCCAGCACAGGAACACACACAGTAGTTGAACATTGAAATGACCTTGTCATGTAATATAGGATCGTTCAGTAACTGGTTCTGGTGATGAAGAAGATGACAAAGCCACTGTTCTGTCCATAAACCAGGTGCCTGAGCTTCTGCCTGGCACTTGTTACAGTCTCTAACTGTTTTCTTGGGTTTTTTTTCCAGTTGCACTAGGATGAGTGTGGAAACAATCTATTTTAGTTTCAAAAACAAAACAAAAGAATGGAACAATGAAAACACACTATCACTTATACAATATTTAGAGGACACCCTCTTCTTCTGAATTTTAGAAAGTCTTATCTCACTTTTCAATTAGATTTTTCGATTTTCCTTTTTCTAAAATGTAACATAAAATCTGCAGCTGGCAGATGAAGTTGCTAGGCTGCTTTCCATCACATCTGAAAGGCCATGGCAGTCTGGTAAAGTGCCTACTGACTGGAAAAGGGGAAACATCACCCCCGTTTTCAAAAAGGGAGAAAAGGAAGACCCAGGCAACCACAGACTAGTCAGTCTCACCTCTGCACCTGGCAAGATCAGGGAGAAAATCCTTCTGAAGGCTCTGCTATGGCACATGGAAAATGTGGAGGTGATTGGTGGCAGCCAACATGGCTTCACCAAGGGAAAATCCTGCCTGAAAATTCTAGTGGCCTTTTATGATGGGAAATAGAATCAATTGCCAAGGGAAGAGCAACTGATGTCATGCACCTGGACTTGTGCAAGGCCTGCAATATTCTCCTGCATGACAACCTAGTCTACAAGTTGGAATTTGATGGATTTGATGGATGGACCCCTTGACGGATAACGAATGGGCTGGAGGATCACACTCAAAGAGTTGTGGTCAATGACTCAAGGTCCAAGCAGAGACCAATAACAAGTGCTGTCCCTCAGGGATCAATACTGGGACCAGTACTATTTAGTATCTTTCTCCATGACATGGACAGAGGAATTTATTGCACCTTCAGCAAGTTTTGCAGACAACACCAAGCTGAGTGATGCAATCAATGTGCTGGAAGAAAGGGATGCCATCCAGAGGGACCTCGACAGTCTTGAGAGGTGGACCCAGACCAACCTCATGAAGTTTAACAAGGCCAAGTGTAAGGTCCTCCATCGAGGTTGAGGCAATCCCAAGCACAGATACAGCCTGGGCAATAAGCGGATTGAGAGCATTCGTGGGGAGAAGGATTTAGGCATATTGGTGCATGATAAGATCAACATGAGCCAACAGTGTGTGCTCGCGGCCCAGAAAGCCAACCGTGTCCTGGGATGCATCAAGAAATGTGTGACCCGCAGGTTAAGAGAGGAGATTCTGCCTCTCTACTCCACCCTCATGAGACCCCACCTGGAGTACTGTGTCCAGCTCCGGAGACGCCAACACAAGAAAGCCATGGAGCTGTTGGAGTGAGTCCAGAGGAGGGCTACCAAGATGGTCAGAGGACTGGAACACCTCTCCTACGAGGACAGGCTGAGAGAGTTAGGCTTGTTCAGCCTGGAGAAGAGAAGGCTCTGGGGAGACCTTATAGTGGTCTTCTAGTACCTGAAAGGGGCTACAGGAAAGCTAGGGAAGGACTTTTAACAAAGGCCTGTAGTGATAGGACAAGAAGTAATGGGTGGAAGCTGGAAGACTGTGGGTTTAGACTAGATCTAAGGAAAAAGTTCTTTACCTTGAGGTTGCCCAGGGAGGTTGTGTATGCTTCATCTCTGCAAGTGTTCAAGCCAGGTTAGATGGAGCCTTGAGCAACCTGATCTAGTGGGAGATGTCCCTGCCATGGCAGGGTGGTTAGAACTAGGTGATCTTTGAGGTCCCTTCCAGCCGATATAATTCTATGATTCCATGATAAAATGTAAGACAGGAATTTATAGGTTAAGTTTTAATCTACCAAGGAATTAATCCCACTTTTGGGAAAAATATTGAGCCAAATCTTGACTCCTTAAAATTGTTGAGGTTCCTTTCTCTAGACTGGGCCAAGTTGCCACAGATGTGAATATAAGGATCTTAAACACGTTGTGCCATGCATACATATGCTCCTGTCAGGTGAGAAATAGGAGATGTAGTCTCAGTGATGGTTTTCTTCCAAGGGTAATCTCTAGTGTTCTATTGAGTTAAAAATGTATCTGATGATCAGAACAAGCTGAATAGATGGGCTAAGGCAAACTGTATCAGGTTCAAAAAGGTCAAGAACCATGTCTTGCCCTTGGATTACAAAACCCCAGACAATACTACAGGCTCGGAGAAGAGCAGCTAGAAGGATGATTGGCAGAAAAGGACCTGGGAGTGTTGATTGACAGCCGGCTTAACATGAGTCAGCAGTGTGCCCAGGTGGCCGAGAAGGCCAAGAACATCCCGATCTGTATCAAAGATAGTGTGGCCAGCAGGACTAGGGCACTAACAATCCCCCTGTGTTAGCACTAGTGAGGCTGTACCTTGAATCCTCTGTTCAGTTTTGGGCCACTCGTGAAAAGAGAGTCACTGAGCTGCTGGAGTGTGACCACGAAGAGCAACAAAACTGTTGAAAGGTCCTGTGAAAATGTCTTATGAGGAGCAACTGAGGAAACTGAGATTGTTTAGCCTGGAGAAAAGGAGGGTAAGGGGAGACCTTCTCACTCTCTACAACTAACTGGAAGGAGGTTGTAGCGATTTAGGAATTGGTCCCTCTCCCAAGTAAGAAGCAACAGGCCAAGAAGGAAAGGGCTTAGGGGGAGTGGAGGGGAGATTTAGACGGGGTATTGGGAAAAATAACTTTTCCAAAAGGATTGTCAAGCTTTGGAACAGGCTGCCCATGGAAGTGGTTGAGTCATCATCACTGGAGGTATTTAAAAGACATATACAAGATGTGCTTATGGACATGGTTCAGTGATGGACTTTGCTAGGTTAATGGTTATACTCAACGATCTTAAAGCTCTTTTCCAACCTAAATTATTCTATGATTCTCTGTTGCCCTGAAAATTCTTTCCCCCTCACTCCCCTCTGGTGCTTTTAATAAGACTTAATCTCTGGTATCCAGGTTCTGTTTACTTCCTTATGTATTATTTCTTCCACAATATTCTAGGATTTACTACCTTGTCTCTAATACATTATCTCTCAAAATCTTCTTTTTCTTCTGCTTAAATGCTTGGTCTCTGATGCTTTCAGATTTGACCCCACTTTTGCCAATCCTCTTCTTTCATTTGCAGAGGTATTTATAATAGTTGTGAAAAAAATTAATTTCTTCAAGTATAAAAGCCAGTGCTAGATGTGTTACCATGGTAACTGACTCTTCTTTCTTGGAAATTAATGAAGTTCTTGGTCATTTGGCCCTGTAGGAACATTGATTTCTTTAACTGTGTTCAGATACCAGTGGCCTTGTTCTCATCTTGTATACAAGCTCAGTGACTTAACTTATCCTGACTTCAGTTGACTTACCTCTGATTTACACTGATGAGAGGAAAGTGAAAATGTTCAACTGTGCATACATTGATATACATTTAGTGGTGGTTGTTGATGCAGGATTTGGTGATGGGGTCAAGTCATACACAAAGATCTTATATCTGTAAAAGACATAGATGTTTCATTTAGTTTAAAAGATTTCTTCTTGTAGCTCTTGAACGGATTAATTCCTCTGCAGACTTGGGATAATTTCTTTACTGGTTTTTTTTTTTTTTCAGGTTTTTTGCACCATGAGTTTGAGACACTGAGAGTAGGAAAAGAAAAATATGTAAGAAATACATTTCTTTGATTTTTGTCTCAAATTTAATTAAGCAGATGAGTGGAACTTTTTCTAGGTGAGAGACTCTGAGAAAAACCCTAAAATTCAGAATCCATTTGAACTTTGAGAATATTTTGATCAGGATCTGAACTTCACAATAGTCACAACTGCCGGATTTCTGTAATGGAAAAAGCCAGCCTTCTCAAACTTTGTAATTCAATTCTTTACTTTAATACAAACTCATGCTTTGTAATTTGAATCCATTGCTACTTAATGTAAGTTTAATACTGAGAAAAGGGGTCTGAATTAATCCCTGTAGGTTGGAGAAGGATGATCAATTGAAGCAGGTTTTCCCTTGGCAGAGAGAAGATGCATTACTCACTCAAATGTCAGGATTCTTTTCTACGTTGTGAAATAGATTTCACTACATGACAAAACTTGCTTTCTGAGAAAGATATATGAAGGATTATAATGACTATATTCATGTTATTCAGAGATTTTATATCTTTAAAATTGTGAACATTTTGCAGACTCCAGTGTTTAGGCTATCTGTGATTGATTACGTTTTGTTCACAAGGAAGTCTGAGCTGTTTGTGAGAATAACAGGAAAAGCATAGAATAATTTAGATTGGAAAAGAGCTTTATGATCATTGAGTATAACCATTAACCTAGCAAGAACCATCAGTAAACTGTGTCCATAAACACCTCATGTATATGTCTTTTAAATACGTCCAGTGATGGTGACTCAACCACTTCCATGGGCAGCCTGTTCCAAAGCTTGCCAATCCTTTTGATGAAGATATTTTTCCCAATACCCAGTCTAAACCTCCTCTCCACTCCCCCTAAGCCCTTTCCTTCTTGGCCTGTTGCTTCTTACTTGGGAGAGGGACCAATTCCTAAATCGCTACAACCTCCTTCCAGTTAGTTGTAGAGAGTGAGAAGGTCTCCCCTTACCCTCCTTTTCTCCAGGCTAAACAATCTCAGTTTCCTCAGTTGCTCCTCATAAGACTTGTTCACAGGACCTTTCACCAGCTTTGCTGCTCTTCTTTGGACATACAAATACACTGCTATCCTTTTCCTCATTCCTTAATGTTTTTGCTGGACTTATTTAACCAAGACAGAAAGAATCCCTTTTTACACTTAATAGTTTTTAACAGCACAGCATGTTATTTTTATGCTTGTCAAATTTAATAAGACTCCAAATATAACCCAAGATTTTAGATAGTGCAAATCACTTCTATCACCTAATCTTGCCAATAGTAGATTTCAAATTTGCACTGGTTTTGAAAAAATGGCTATGATCATAGAATCATAGCGTGGTTTATGTTGGAAGGGACCATAAGTATTTTCTTGTTTCAAGTCCCCTGCCATGACCATGGAGATATTTCACTAGACCATGTTGCTCAAAGTCCCATCCAGCTTGGCCTTGAACACTTTCATGAAGAGGGCTTTCACAACTTTCCTGGGTACCTTGTTCCAGTGTCTCACCACCCTTACAGGAAACAATTTCTTCCTAAAATCTAATCTGAATGTACCTTATTTCAGTTTAAAAATTGATATCCCTCATTCTATCAATACAATCCCTGATAAAGAGTCCCTCTCCCTTTTTCATGTAGGCCTCCTTAAAGTACTGGAATGTTGCTATAAGGTCTCCCTGGAGTCTACTCTTCTCCAGGCTGAACAAGCTCAACTTTCTTAGTCTGTTCGCATAGGGGAGAGAGTACGTCTAGTTCCTTCTCTGGGGGGCTGCTCTCAATCCACTCTTCCCCTGGTTTGTATTTGTGTTTGATATTGCCCTGGCCCAGGTGCAGAACCTTACACTTGACCTTGAGCTTCATGAGGTTTGCACAGGTTCACCTCTTGAGCTTATCAATGTCCCTCTGGATGACATCCCTTCCCTTCAGTGTGTTGACCACACCATACATCTTGGTGTCATCAGCAAACTTGCTGAGAGCGCACTCGATCCCACTGTACGTGTCGCTGACAAAGATGTTAAACAGCACCCATCCCAATACTGACCCCTGAGGATCAGCATTCATTTCTGGTCTCTAGCTGGATGTTGAGCTTTTTACGACACCTCTTTGAATACAAACATGCAGCCATCTCCTTATTCAATTCAGTGACAAGGATATCATGAAGGACAGTCTTGAATGTTTGCACAAGTCCAGGTAGATGATGTCAGTTGCTTTTTCCTTATCCACCAATGTTATAACCTCATCAGGGAAAGCCACCAAATTTGTAAGGCACAATTTGCCCTTAGTGAAGCTATGTCTTGAGAGCCTTTTAACCTTTCTTACACTGAATTTCAAAACATTGACAAAAAAAAAATCTTGTGGTTTGTTTTTTTTCAAAATAGTTGAAGTGTTGAGAAGTGTTTCCCCCTTTTTCTTAATAGAAAAGAGGAAGCGTACGATAGGCATGATCTGTTCGATAATCATATGATCTTTTAAAAAGCAATACTATGCTGCATGCGTCACAGAAGCATTGTTTTATATACAGAACATTCAGCCATATTATGGTTCAGTGCTTTAGAAAAATTGTCAATGTAAAATTAATATTGGTCATAATCTCATTGTGAGATAATAGAAGACTTATCAAGAAAGGCTTTTTTAATTAGAATAAAAACTTTTGGCAAAAAAATAACAAAAGGAAGTATTCATCCTTCAGCGTCCTGTGCCCATCTGTTATGAGGTGCAAAACAAATTCTATATTTTTATACTCTGTGATTAAGTTTTCTCCAGTATTGAAGCTGCAGCCAATTACCTATGATAACATGAGCAACCTTTGTTGGGTGGTGAATGTATACTTCCATTTTTTTCTCAGAGGACTTAAGAAGCTATGATTGAAGGAAGAAATCTGTTATCACTGAACTTTATGATCCTACTGCCGATGCTGTGAACAAATCTTGTTGCAGCACATCGGGACATATTCCCCAGGTTATTTTCATTATTTTTTTGCTTTTCTTCTTGTGTGTTTTCTTACACAGTTACTAACACTTCCCATCTTGCAATATTCTCTAATCAATTTCTCTGAGTATTTAACAGCCCTCAATTTGCAAATCTCATTGTCCATCAAAATCCTTTAAAAACCGACTCTCTTTCCTGTAATAAATTGGATTAGTTGTACAACTGAGTATGTATATATACGACTGTGGTGTGGTATGTTGTAAAGCTAACAGGGAAAATCCTCTAACCTAGGGTTCTATGAGAATCTGGCATGGCTGTAGGCATTCATAAGAAAGGATAGCCCAGGGCACTCATTTTCAGCTGTATCTCATCAGATTCATTGGCCTGCTCCCACCACATATGTGCTTGCTTATTTTATTCTGGTATGGGATTTTCAGTCTTATAACTTGTAAACTACAAAGTGCAGCGCAAGAAACTTGTAGTGTCTTCAGAGGTACCTGATCTCAGTCCACCTGCTTGCCCTAAGTCTGGAGAGAAGCAGATGAGATAAATGGAACTGACTTGACAGTAACTGAATCTTCAAGTGAGAAAAAACTATTCCCAGTCCTGAGAACATCTCACCAGAAATATCTTGTTGGTGTACACCCTTTGTGGTAAAGCCAGGTGCTCTTCTAGGGCAAAGGACTTGGCTATTTCACACACATCAGTGTGATGAGGGAAGAAAGTGAATCTTTTGTTGGTCTGGCCTTAAAGCATCTAGACTGATCTTGCTCCTGTAGGAGCTCCTTCTTGTATTAAGAATAGAAACCTTAATTAGTAGCTTATGTGCAGCCAGCATGTAATTCCACTTAATAAACAAATAGTAGTGGCCTTTCCAGCTTAGCCTGAGTGATTCCATAGCTCAGTTTCATATGAAGCAGATTTAAGACAAATTGTTTTATAATGATAAAGCCACAGATATCTTTTGCAGGCTCTGCATCAGAAGGAAAAGCTCAGCATTTTCTCATGAGGATGTGAAATAAATTTCATTACATAGCAGTCTTTCCACTTATTTGATGGGTGTTTATAAAAACTGTTAGGGGGGAAAAATAATGTATTTTTTGGCTATGTATGTATCCATGCTACCTGGATACCCAGAAACAGCCTGTGGTCCCATCAAAGCACTTCATCTGTTTAAAAATGGCAACAACTGTTAAAAACAGTGATCTGAATATGTCTGTTCCTCAAACTGAATTGCTTAACCCACCAGCACTATTTTCCTTTTTTTCTCATATAATCTGCTCTATGTCCAAATTCATACTCATATTAATCCAAGATTCATTTTCTGGATTGGTATTTTAACTGAGACCCCTTCAGCCAGTGACTACTTTGTTCTACTTCAAAGCAGAAACACATTCTGAGGTGATTATTACTAGAGTTTAATGAACTTCAGAAGTTGTTTTTAAGTTTCTGGATGAAATTAAAGGTACTGGCTTGGCATTTACATTGTATATAATATGGAGAATGTACCTTCTTTAAAATGCCTGTCCAAGTTTCTGCATGTGGAATGTTTAAAGCGGAGAAAGTGAAAAGATTATGAAGAACTCTTCCACAGTGTCTTTCAGTTATAAAATTTATTCCTTTTTGTTTGTCATTTAGAGTACTTACCTGTTAATGTCCAAGGTACTTTGCAAAGTAGTTTTTAATATTTTCTATATTTTATTACTTTACACCGATAAAAGCTTTTGGCTGAATTTTAAATGAATATTTAAAGATTTGGGCCTTGTTCTACTCTGGAACAGTAGAGAATAATTACTGAAAGGAATTTTTTGACAGTGATGAAAAACACTTTTCAACACTTCTTTTTTGTTCTGCTGTGTTAATTACGTATACCATCTGCTAATGATCTTCATCTTGCATCATCATGACACTTAATTTTGAATTTCTGTGCATTGACACGTGTGTTCCCACCTTATCTACTAGTCCAGTGATGTTTGTTCTGATCCCTGTTGTGCGCTGCTAAGAGTTTTTTTGGAGGTCCTCCCTTAATTTAGTTCCTCTTTATTTATGACATGTTAACAGAGCAAAAGCGAATAAATGTGTATTTTATTTTAATATAAATCCTGTCTATAAGCAAAGAAGTGTCAAAGTATTTATTGTTAATTCAAGTAACTAACATGTTGATCTTTTCAGGCCGGAAGTGTTAATTTATTATGGTTAGTGACAGTGATTTTTGAGGACTGCGTAAAAGACCCTGATTTTGAACTTTGTTGCACTATGTACAGGATGGTGTATAGGGGGAATATTATGTGATGTTTGAGAGTCCTTTCTCCACTATGAAATACAGCAAACTCTGTTTTGTACAGAGATGCCATTAGGTCTCACAGTCACAACCTGCAGCACATATGACAAAAAGAAGACTCAATGCCTGTGACACACTCAATGTTCTGTGCATGAAACTGGACTATTACAGTATCTGCGGAGGTGCAGAATCATAGGAAGAAGCTTATTTGTATACCTGTTTTTAGGAAAAGAATAAAAATTTTGGGGTAGTAGCAAAAGAAACAAAAGGATGAAGAATGTCTTTATATGCAAAGTCTATAAAAATCTAATAAATGTGGCTTGGAGATGTTGTTCTGAGGTCCTGAAACATGCAAACAGTGTTAAATAAGCATAAACCTGCCCATATCTAGGAAACAAAGTATTGGTCTGTTTGCCCTCCAGCTCTTACATTGTTCCTACAGCTCATTTTAAAATGGCATTTCAGCTTGTAACTAAGATATTATTAAACACTCAAACCCACTGTTTCAGATTTATTTTTCGTGGTAACATATTTTCCTCAGATGGTTTCTAAGCTCTTTTAGAAGAGAAATAAGAAGCCTCTTGTTCAGGTGGCATACTAAAGCAAAGATCATTGTTTCTGTTCAGATACGAGTTTTTCCAAAATTCCTTGACTAAGGACTAAGAAGAAGTCAACAGCAGGTTCGTATTGGACTTGCAAAATACCTGAATCAAAGTAGTGTCAATACAATGCACAATTATTTTTGCTGTCTGTTTTAAAAAGTTTCATTATACATCTAACCCTATTGATTCTATCATGGATTTTACTGAATTCTCATTTAATTCTTGTTTATTTACAACACTATTTTTTTGATGTAGCTCATATTATGCTGTTCAGCTTTTGTACACAGCTTGCTCTTTAGCTTGTTGCAAAAGCCTTACAGGAGAAGATTGTAATTCTCCTATTATTATTAGGTTCCTGTATTGTTCCTTGGCCGTTGTGAACTTAATTAGAATTTTTAGAAAATTCTCACCTGATGCTATTCATTAAGAAGCCTGAAAATCACATGTTCAGAGGACTACCATGTCCTGCTGGAAAATGATGACAGTGCAGATTACTGTGGCTTCTTTGTCTTCTATTCAAAATAATTAATTTGATGTCATCAATGCTCATTCTTTTTTGTAAGTATCATCACCATCTTAAAGAAACACTCTTATTTAATCTCCAACAGAATCAACATCTATATCGTAGCTGTAATTCAAAAACAAAGAAATGTGACTGCAATGACACCTCCCAATTGCATTTTTCCTTCTAGTGTGCCTCAATTTTTCTTTAAACGTCTTACTTAAAGAGGACATAAGAGTATTTTTTCTTCAGCTTCCTTGGTGAAGAAAAATGAAGATGAAGACATTACAACATTAGCTGGCCAGCAAAGTTTGCTTTATTGGGTTTTATTTCACTTAAAGCAAGTGAGAAATCACACAATTCATTTATATTTTATATAAGGAAGCTTCATCTGAAGACAAAATATAAGCATAAGAAATATTAGCAACTTTCTTGAAGCTGAGGACCTCAGGTAAAGCATTTCTTTAGGTCAAACACAAATATTTATTTACGAAAAGGATCTATTCTGGAACTGGTCTGTCACCCCATATCCCTGGGGTGTTAATTTGTGACTTTTCCTATTTTTGTTCTTGTAGAATGGAAATGTGTTCAGAATGAAAGTTTGAAGACATGCTTCTCCTCATAATTTATTGACTCAGTGGGTACACAGAAGGGTCTTTACATTTTTCAAGTCAATTACAAATCCAAAATGGATTAACATATGAATCTTAGGAACTGCAAAGAAGTAAACCCAATCAATTGCTGAACAGATGGATTGTATTGCTTGATTTCATCTCCAATGAAATAATGTGGCAATGAGACACTTCGATGGCAATGCTCAGGACTCCCACAAAATTTGTAGCAGACTCTCAGAAAGGTCTATGAATCACAAATAATCTAGGTTAAGGTCAGATCCACTGTGGAAAATTAAATTATGTGGGTTTTGCCTGTTTAGGTGATGAATTTATTTTAATAAGCTGAAAATGTCCAAGTCCAAGTTGTTTTTGTAACTGACAAGTAATTCAAGACAGTATTTTCCTTTTCTTTCTCCTGGAATGCATCAATTATGTTGTAATATTAAGGCAAAGTATCTATCATAGAAACTAAAACTGCAAATTATAACTGCATAATTATACGGACAGTGTCAAAGGAGAAGTGTTATTTGGCTTTTTTTGTTGAGATCTGCAGGTTTTTTACTGTGAAAATGGTAAGCAAAGGAACAGGTTGCCCAGAGAAGCTGTGAATGTCCTCTCCCTGGCAGTGGTCAAGGCCAGGCTGGATGGGGCTCTGAGCAACCCAGTCTAGTGGGAGGTGTCACAGCCCACGTCAGGGAGGTTGGAACTAGATGATCTTTAAGATCTCTTCCAAGCCAAAGCATTTTACAATTCTATGGTTCTATATAGTGAAACCTACCGGTAGTCTATAAAGCCAAATTCTCCAAACTGTATGGATGGTCTTTCAGAAGGATAGGCTTAGGAGAAAATGAATTGCTTCAGATATCTCAACTAGAAGACCACAGAATACTATTCTAAATTTTTTGCAATTAAGTTGTTTTTGCAGTTTTTATCAATAAAATTAGTGTTACAGTGCATGTGTTACATTGTGTGTGAGATGGAAATGAATTTGGATTTAATAGAAAATTAACTTAATCAAATAATTGTTCTGCACTAGATTCAGTGGATTTTTCCTTCAAAGCAGCTTCTACAGATCAACAGGATTGGTTTTCCAAGCATATAAAAGCATAAAATTATTACTATAGATGAATATACCAACTTCATTCTTTTAAAGTATAGGTATGAATAGAGAGATGACAATTGATTTACAGTGTTTTGAAAAGTGCAGCTTGAGAAGGATAATTAGGATCAGTCTAACTAAACATAAAGTTAAGTGCCAGCAGCCTTTCTTGAATCATCTTGTGTGAACTATTTTTTACAGACAAATTGCCAGACAAAGCTAGCTGTGTAGATCACTAGCTGAGGTGGCAAACTGCTTCATTCTAGGCTAATTCAAGCTACTGAATACAGTCATATGGAACAGAATGTAATTATACAGAATTCTTACATTTAAAGTATTCTTGAAGAACTTTGCAAAGGAATTAATCTGCTTGCCTCTGTACAGACTGAGCCGACAAGCACCAGAGCAGAAGTCCCCCTGGAGCACTGAGTACTAATGTCTTTATTTATAAGAAAACTGCTACTGTGCAAGACAACTCATTAAAAAAAGTAGGAGTCCTTTGCTTGTTTGGATATCTATTAAAATATTTTGTTCAAATCTATTGTGTAGCACCACATGGCACTTTTGAACATACGTGACTCTTCTTTCATATTGATGGTATTCGGTGTAGAGACAAATCCTGAATGTTTAGAAGGACAAATTATATTTGCAGTATGCTGTAAAGGGGCTCTTGACTAGCTTTAAGTTTCTTCTTTCTCCCTCAGCATTTTCTTATACATTTGATAGATCATGAATGATCTGAAATAGGGACAATATTCTAACCCATGAACAAATCTAAGTATTTTTCATATGGACTTTCTAGCAATTTTAGGGATTATATGGGCTCAGAATGAAGCTTTATTGATTACGTATACTTTTTGACCTTAAATCTCCAAAGATGTCATAGTATTAAGATGGAGGGACTGATCACTAGGAAAATAATAGGTCAGTGCAACAGACTTGCAAAGACATATAATAAAGCAAATGTTAGCATCTGCCAAGATGGAAAAAACACATGGAAAATACTGTTACAAGTTTTGTTGTGCTATTAAGAGATAAAAGCTCTTTTGCCCAGTCCATCACAGAGAAAAGAGACATTCTTTGAACAAAAGTCTATTTCCAATGTTTTCACGTGAAAGTGAAAATAATATTCACTTCTTGTAATTGCAAGAAATTCATCACATCAGCTGTTTAATCCCAATGGATTTCTGTCTGTTGCTTCGAAGAAAACATAACATAAAGGAATAAAAAAATTTAGAAATCTATTGGAACACACAGGAAAACCTTTTTGTGGTTCATGGACTTGACTGACATATTTGAGTGCAATCCAGAGCAAAAGCCAATGAGAGCAAAATCCTAAAGAGGATCCTGACATGGTAGTTCTTTTAGGAATGTGCATGAAGCTGGATGACAGAGTACTGTGGGTTGCAATGGAGGAAAGAAAACCACAATCGTATCTCTTTCCAAGAGCAATTGACTGATGCATCACTACATAATTTTTTGAGTAGTTGCTTTGTTCTTCATTTGTGGATTTTTTGGGCAAGCAAGGATCTTAAAAACATCTTCTGCCCACCTCATTAACATGACTGGTTATTACAGTAGGAGGAGAAAGAGATTCTTTTGCTGTCAGTAGACAGAAGCAGCAGTTTGATAGGTACCATTTAGCTGTCGCTGTGCGACTCTCCAAGTCAGTCATGGTCTCTGTGGGAAAGACTTCCACTAGGATGTGGAAGTCAAAAACTCAGCTGTGCAATTGGTGAGAAGACTTAATAGAAAGAAGGAAGTGTTTAGGACTAGGTTATTGCTGGCAGAAGTTGAAGACTGTTTTTCTTTTGCTGTACTACAATACACAACACTGAGGTCACGGGTTTGATTCCCACTCGGTCCCCATGTGTTGCCTCATCTAGTCGAGAGGTGGTGTCCCTGCCCATGACAGGGAGGTTGGATTAAATGATCTCTAAGGTCCCTTCCAACCCAGGCCATTCTATGATTCTATGATTCTATGAAATCTAAATTTTCTTGGAACGACTGAAAAATGCAGATGCTGCTTAGATAGTGTATTTTGCCACTGCCTATCAGATTCATTAGACTGCCTCATCTTAATGTTCATTTTCCTTCCCCAAACTCTGACCTTCTAGAAAATATTACTCAGAAAATTTTCAGAATAAAAATTTGCACTTCTACTTTTAAAGATAAGTTATCCTTGAGAAATTTACCTCACTCTTATTTTAAGATAAGAAACATCGTCTAAGCCTCTTAGAGAAAACGAAACATATTAAGTTGTCCTGAACATATTTCATTTGGTTTCAAGACAATGATTTAATCTGCCCTCAAAATTTATATAATTTGCAATTGCATATTAATGTGTATTTTAATCTAAAAAGAACTCCATTTTACATTAATTTTGGATAGACTTTTAAAAAATAATACATAATCTCGTACTTTGCCTGTAGTAAGCCCATCACATTCCTATCAATTAAAATGAATACCAAATACATTTGTAGTGGAGAAACATAAGAGGAGCAGTGCAAATGGTCAAATCTAGACATCACTAGGTGTATTGATTAATTCCAGTGTGCCCATACATTACCATTGTGTAAGCAGAAATTTTTAAGTGCATGGATAGTACTTGAACTGAGATTTATGATATGACTTGCTAAGCACACAGGTAAATAAACATGATTTAATACATAGTGTTTCAAAGATTGATTTCTCTATGTCTCTTGAGATGGTCTTTTCGTTTCTGGGAATGCTGATCCTCTTCAAGGTGACTGCTTTTAAACAAAGCATTTTCCTTGTTAAGCGTACTGCATTTCAGAATGCTGCTGTTGTACTTTCACAATGACACAAGGCATCTGATTTCATTGTAATGCTCACATCTTGTTGGGCTTGCCTTTGGCAGCAGGAACATAAGAATTAAGGAATAATTTTAGGCTTCATGTGCAAAGGTATTTACAGGATTTCAAGTAAGTTTAGTTTAAGTTCTTATGTGGGAATTGTACTGCAGAATTTTATATATTTTATATATTTTGATGGATTTTATATAGAATTAATTTTCTAAACATATTGAATTACATTAATTTCCTCACGCATAACTTATGAAGATTTTCTTTTACATATTCCACTTAGCACTTTCACGGGTTAAAGAGAGTGTCATGTGTAAACATTTTTTTGTGCATGAGAGCATGAAACTAACTCTTTCTAGTCCCTTCAGCAGAATAAATCCAGTGAATTAAAAAATCTCTGTGGACTGCATAAAGTCCTGAAATGCTGAAGACAATAGGGACTTTTACTTATTTGGAAATTTTATTCAGCTTTTGAAAATGCAGTTTTTCTGAACCATTGTTCCAAATGGTCTTGAACAATTTGTTCTAGAACTTGGACATTTGTCATTGTCCTACATTACATAAAGTTGTATTGCAAAGACTTATTAATCAGCATTTCTCTATAACCTAGAGCTGAATGCTAACCCTGAGCTGTCAGGAGGAGTTAGGACATATTATAGTATGAGATGTCCTTTTAAAGCCATTTTTTTCTTATTTCTGCCTCGGTAAAGACACATTAAAATGGGCTAAAACATAAATTCCGTGAGAGAAAGGCTGGAAAAGAATTAGACACCGACATATATTTGCTTATTTTAAAAATATGGTGGTTTTTCACTTGATATATTATAAACAAAGACCCTAAGAACAGGGCTGCACAAGCACTGCACAACACCCAGGTCTGTGGAAGCAGTCAGAAAGTGGCACAACATTTAGAAACAAAAGCAGGACACTGCACTGGTTAGGAAGAAGTGAAAAAGAAACCTTAAAAATCAAAACCACAAAAAACCCAGCCCAAAAAACACCAAACCAACTATAAAATCCAATAAATCTAACAGAAAAAAAAAAGCCAAAACCCCAAACCAAACCAAACAAAAAGACACATGCAGTGTCTCACCCTAGGTATGCAGAAAGCGAATTGGGTTAGAAGTTCCAGCATTCTTTAGTATAATCCTTGAGCTCTGTTTGCAGGGACCTGTCTTGGCCACTGAAGCCAAAACCAAGAGCTGCAGTAAAACTACTGAACATTTTATTTTATAAGGGTGGGTAGTGACAGGATGAAGGCCAATGGTTTTAAACTAGAGCAGGATAGATTTAGACTAGATATCCAGAAAAAGTTGTTTAATATGAGTGTAGTGAGACACTGGAACAGGTTGCCCAGAGGGGTGGAGGCTACATGCCTGGAGCCATTCAAGGTCAGGCCTGATGGGGCTCTGAGCAATCTGATCTAGTTAAAAATGTCCCTGCTCACTGCAGGGGGGTTGGACCAGATGACCTTTAAAGGTCCTTCGCAGCCTAACTCCATAGTAATGGAGTAAGGCAATCACAATCTACTAAGCATCTACATCTTCCCCTACCGTTCTTTTTTAAAGGATCTATATTATTAGTTGGTGATTTTTCCCACTCTCATCTTGAAATACAGCTTTGAGCCATGCCAGTTATAAAATTGATAGAGCTATTTAAATGCAGAGGGTTTTGCAGTTACGTTAGGCACATGATGCAAGATGTCAAACTCTGAGACTGCGCGTGCAATGTTTCTTGAAAAAAGAACAGGTTGCAGTGGTGCAAGGTATAATCTTGCACTGTTTCAGATATAATTATCTTCATATTTTGCATAATATATTTAGAAGATAACGTATTTGAAAGATAACATTTTATTCAGTCTATTTCTTTTTTGTTAATGATGTCAGATTAGAATAAATAATCAGTCTAAAAAACGGTAGTGTGAATTTGAGATTCTATTTAACGTTTTAGGAGATGTTGATGGTACTTTCACACCTTTCTTAGCAGGATGCTTTTCCTATTATTTATCTTTCCAAGAGTAATCTTTCTGGATTGGTGAGTAGAGGTATGGTGCCATGTTGTGGAGCTTTGTCCCACCAGTTTCTGGTGTGATGTTACTGCAATTTTGTCTATACTGCAACATTTAAACTTTCAGATTGTGCATAGTAATTATGGGAAATATTATCTCCTTGTCTGGATCAGACTTATCTTGTGGAAGGGACCAAAATCAACAATATTGTTTACTTAGAATACTGATGACTGTAGGCAAAAGTAGGTAGCAAATTATTGGAAAACTATATAGCACTTTACAAATCCCATGACCATAAAAGCTTATAGTCTAACACAGAGGCAAACAGAGCAAAGAGAAATGTAATAAATTGACTATACCACAGACTGTGACGGTCATTAAGAAATATTGAAAATTAAGATTTTAAGAGGTGTTTATTGTTGTATGTGCATTTTTTAAGGGTTCTGCTCAGAGGTGAGCAAACAAAAAATACACAAACAAAAAATATATGCAGAATTTTTGCTTTGTAAATGCTTCACAAAAAAAAGTCTAGACATACTTGCCCTTTCACTAGCCTAGATTTTGTTGTTTTTCCTCTTAAAGCTATGCCAGGCAACCTGCCCTAACAATATATGACTGTTTCCTAGTAAACTTTTTCAATTACCTAAGTCATTTCTTGATTTTAAACCCTCCAAGCTGAAGTCCTTCTTCAAAAAACCTAGCTTTGTGTACTAACTTTAAAGCAGTGAAGAACAAATTCAGTTTATAACTCATTGTTCCACAATGGTTTAACCTTGATCCTAGACAGAAAGCATGAAGAGATCTAGAAACCAGGTGTTTCATCTGTATAAATTAAGATATTTAGTCTGGAGTAGACTAAGTAGGAGAAAGAGTAAAAGGAAATATTAGTAAGATTACTGGAGAAAGGATTACCTGAGTATCTTGAAAACCACTTCAACTTAATAAAGGAAGGAATGGAAGCTGAATGTAGTATTTGTAGAAGATGATGAAACGGAGTTTGGGGACATCTGTGCAAAGTAAACAAAAGGAAAGGAGGCAAATTATAGAGTGATAGAATCATAGAATCATTAAAAGTTGGAAAAGAACTCTAAGGTCAACCACCCCGACTGTCAGCCCATCACTACCACCAACACTAAACCATGTTCAAATTATCACATGTACACTTTTCTTGAATCCTTCCAGGGATGGTCACTCAGTTGCTTCCTTGGGAAACCTGTTCCAATGTCTCGCTACTCTTTCAGTAAATATTTTTTTCCTACTATCCGAAATAAACTTTCCCTGGTGCAACTTGAGGTTATGTCCTCTTGTCCTATATCTTGTTACACAAGAGAATTGGCCAACGACCACCTCGCTACAGCCTCCTTTCAGGTAGTTGTGCAGAGCAACAAAGTCTCCTCTCAGTCTCCTTTTCTCCCGAATAAACAACTCCAGTTCCCTCAGTTGCTTTCTAGACCCTTCACAAGCTTCCTTGATCTTCTTTGGATACACTCCAGAACCTCAATGACTCTCTTGCAGTGAAGGGCCCAAAACTAAACACAGGATTTAAGGTGTGGCCTCACCAGTGACAAGGTCAAGGGGACAATCACTGCCCTGCTCCCCCGGCCACACTTTCTCTCTTACAGGGCAGGATGCTGCTGGCCTTCTTGGCCACCTGGGCGCACGGCTGTCTAATAGTCCTCCCAGGTCTTTTTCTGCCAGGTAGCTTTCCAGCCACTCTTCCCCAAGCCTGCAGTGCTACCTGGGGTTGTTGTGACCCAAGTTCAGGACCTGGCACTTGGCCTTGTCAAATCTCATACACTTGGCTTCGGCCCATTAATCCGATCTGTCCAGATCCCTCTGTAGAGCCTTCTTGCCCCCAAGCAGATCAACAATCCACTCACTCAAAGCAATGTCTTCTAGAATGGAGTTGCAGTTCCTCATAACTTGGTGCTCAGAGGTTTCTTGTAAGCTGCTCAAATTGGTATTGATTCATACTTTGACTTTGGTCTCAGTTGAGTGTAAAGCCGTATTTGGAGCTTTGAACAGAAAGCATTCAGCATTTTTTTACACTAGTTTTAGAAATTTATATATGTTCCTAGTATTCTCTGTTGTTTCTGAAAACCTCAGGAGCAACTGAACATGCTTTCCCTTTTTGAATTCATATGAAGGCTTTGAAGTTGTGACTTTCCATTTGCTCATGTACATGCAGTGCTCATGTACATGCAGTTTGCCCAATACATATTTTTGGCTCCTCTTTATGGTGAGGAATTTTGCAAAACTCTGTGAGTAGTATTTATATGAATGATGATGTGAAGCACATAGCTTAATGTAAAACAACCAGGACTTTTACATTTTGGCAAATCTGTCAAGAACTTTAAGAAATTTAAGAGGCAGCAATGCTTGGTGTGACATCCCTAGTGGAGAAATGCCTGATAATGCCTAGAGGTGTTGCCTCTGCCCTCTGCCTTCGTCCAGAAGAATGAATTTTGATCTGAGTGCTTTACTCCACCATTTTCCAGATATTGAATTTGGCATCATTTTACTTTGATTTATTCACTTTTTAACATAATTTTCTGGGTGCCTTACAAGAAAGAATTACAACTCAAGTGTCATTATTAATGCATTCCTAGTCAAGAACAAAAGTGTCAGTTGTATTCATCATCTGATGTTAAACATCAATTTAAATACTGGTAAGCAAGCCTTGAATGGTTCCGAGTCACAATGTTTGTGAGACACTTCCTCTCTTTCTAATAACGCTAACATATTATCATAGTAACAACGCTTGATTTTTTACTTAGTATTGAAGATGATAAACACTGAAAAGGCAAAAGTAGGTATTTCTTTCCTTGTCAAATTCATAACATATCCTGTCATAGCTAATCATTCTTCCACAGTATATTACCCAAATCAGTTAACTGCTATCAGTTAACTGCTGTATCACTAAAATATGAGAATATCTTGAACAGTGTATGTCCATGTAATGGGTAAGTATAAAGTTTCTTGCAAGAAAGGAAAATTGTTTTCCTGTAAAATTGTCACACTTCTAATTTAAAAAGTAACTGCTTTTTAAAAATAGCTGGTATGAAACAGGGTGTGGAGAATCTGATATGTCACTGGAAATAAAGGTTAGGAATGCAAAACATCTCAAAGGTAAGGTAGGGATGTGATCGTATGTAGGAGCTACATAATGTTGGAGTTACCCGAGTGAACTGTGCTTTTAGTTTGTGGGTCAGTGACATTGCTAGAATCTTAAATAATTGCTTAGTTCACAGCTGTCTATGTGATTTCAAGCTGCAGACCCATCTGCAGTAAAAATAAAATAGTTTAGTATGGCATTTACTCATGGGATAAATTTCAAACAACATATTTTTCCATTGGAAATTACATATTTAGAAAGTCATGTCATTCTGTTCAAGGAATCAGGTCGTCTTTTTTTTTTTTTCAGTTACTGACAACCTGCATGTCTTCAATCTCATTGTAAAATAGCTTTTCCCCTCCCTGCCATCATTTTCCTGAAAGATTACCCTGCATGCAGTTGTCATGGTGCATGTTTTCAAGGGAATTCGCATACTTTTTTTTGTACCTGTGAACTGCTCTGTGCAGAGCTGCCTGTGATCTTTTGCCTTGCGTGTAGGCTTTTTAAACTGTTAAGAGTGGATGAAGTAAAGGCTTTTGGAGACAGTAAAATAACACTTCCGTGGTCACAGGACATAAATTCATTCTTGAAGTCCTGTTCGGTCCTGGCCTGTTCATTACATACAGTGATGTAAATCTGCAGGTCCTTAACTTTCTCACATTCGAGAAGAACTTATAAAATGTCTTCTCTCTTCTGTTGTCACTAATGGTTCATTTTGTTTTGCATACAACAACATTCTAAGGCAAGGTATGTTTAAAGGGTATTGGTATATTGAGAGAGAATATAGTGCTTATATTCATCACACATTGAATGAAAAGTCTGTAGCTTCCAAATTTTACCAAAAATGTTTCTAGGATGATGCAGCAGAGTCATAAATACACATTAAACCCCAAATCCAGGCTGGATGTAAATTAGGTCTGTTCAGCAGAAAATTAGGATTTGGCCAATTTGTCCCTTGTAGAGCTCCACTAACTAGGTGCTTCTGGTCTTCTCTTTTCTTGTTTCCAATTAAAATGTTTTGGTGTCAAAAGGGCACTATTAAAAAACAACTACAGTCTCATTAATTATAGATGTTGTGTTGAGACTCATGCACCTGTTATAGCTTAAAGAAAAGTGTAGGATAAACAGTCCCATTTGTTTGGTTACGTTCTTGTACAAACAAGAAAATTTATTCCCCAGTCTCCTACATTACTACATAACAATATTTCTGCAGTCATTTAGAGACCTTCAGGATACTCAAGAGGAATGAGGGAAGAGGTTAAAGATAATGGACTTTAAAATTCATCCTATCTGTTGCCTGTGAGCACTGGAGAGCCACATATACTCAGTCAATACAGTAGAGAAAAAGAGAAAGTAAATTCTAAAATATTCTTGCTTATTTTCCTTTTTATTTCATATTTTTTTCCCATCTTATGGAAAAACATTCTGGAAAGCATCAGCCTTTCTGTGATGTTCAGAATTGTTAGTGGCACTGCTTCTGGATCCCAGTGCCTTTGTGAATGTCTGAAACATAAAGCTGAACGATTGAATTCCCAGCAGAAAGTTGCATTCTCTCATGGAAATGTCATCAGATGTTCGAGATCCAGGAGCTAGTTATGCCTGGGAGTTGTTTTTTTTGCTTTCTTTTGTTATTGTGTTACCGTCCTAGAGGAATCACTATGGTGACAGTTGGTGCAAGATACATTATTGGAGAAAACCTTCAGCTGGAAGTGTGTTCAGAGATGTTTTTTTAACTATTGAGCAGGAGCTGGATGAACAAAGAAAATTTCTTGAAACGAGAGGTTGTGTTTCAAAACAAAATAAATAAAAAGTGCTGTTTGAATGAAAGAAGGGTAATTTCAAAGGAATTCTTCTGCGTCTTTGAACATCAGCCCCCAAAGTCTGTCTTTGTAACTTACATGCTGACTTACAATGAGGGCAATGCAAGACTTCACTCTGTCTGAGAAACATAATCATTCCTCAAACTTCGTTACGCCTGTGGGAGAATCAGAATAAAGTTTAGCATTTGCATGCACGTTCAAAGCACAAGCTAACCTTGCACCACTCCTGGGATATACTGCTTCTCTGTAAATATTGTTGGCCTATTTGCTTGATGATGAACCTAAGGTACACTCATGTTGCAGTGACTGCAGATTCCACCAGACAACTTTGAACTGGTTTGGGTACTGCTAAATTTCCCTGTAGCTCCAGGCAGCCTCATTACTGGGATTTCTACCTGTGGTTTTTGGGCAGATTTTTGCATACCCTGTTGAACACTATACTGTGATATCCACAGCTAGGTAAGGTATATCTGCACAAACTGAAGACATGCCCTAAAATACTATGCACAAGAGTTTGGTCAAATGAAACCTAAAGCTACAGGCTGCATCAGATTTTGGGTGCATGAACAGAACACAAAATCTTCCAAATTCCAGAGATTAATTGGTAAGAAAATGCCGGTACACATTCTTTGAACTGAGATAACTGCCCTCATTTGAGAAACTATCCCTCTCTAATTTAGAATTTTTTTTCCTGGAAGGAACAATCAGTTCACCTGGTCTTGAGCTCCTAACGCAGTACTTGTTTCTTCAGTATCAGTGCCCTCCAGGATAGCCTACTTCGTCTCCTGTTTCTAGTAATTTAACTTAGTCAGTGTGGAGACTGTTAAGAGTTAGTAAGGAAACTGAAGACCCATAGTCCTGCCTTATTCTTATCTGGTGTTCAACTTTACCTCTCAGAAGTGTGAACATTTCCTACGATCCTTTGGTCAGAATTTGACAGGACATTTTTCTGTTTGGTAAGAGATATGCTGTGAGAATGTGCCTTTTGCTTTATTTTTCTACAGCCCTTGTATATAGACATTTTCAAACCGCAAGCATAATCCTAGAAAAAATAGTTTAAGCTCTCTTCTTGGCTGTGCATATAAGTACAGTCTCAAAATACTGAAATACAGAAATAAGCTGACTTGCTGTTTTAATTTTGCTCCCACATGCATATGCCTCCCCAGTTATAAAAGCATTTTTTGCTTAAAAGCCATTATAACTGATTTTCCACTGAGACCAAGTCACAAACATAATTGCATTCCAAACATTCTTCATTGTTCAGGCACTTTCTACAAACAGCTAAAAAGTTTACATTCTCAGAGGACACAGAGAATAAAGGGGAACTGTGCATTATACGGATCTGGCATCACAGTGCTGACAATGTTTTTTAAATGTTACTTGAGCAAGCATACCACAAAAAAATATGCTCCCAGACTGTTACTGAAATTTTTGTGGTGTCTAAGTACCAAAAATTGTTTAACCCATTATAAGAGTAAAAAGCTCAGATCGTGCCATGGGGAATTTGCTGCAATCTCTTCCTTAACATGCTGAAACTCAGTAGTTCAAATCGTTTTGATTGCATGCTCCATCTTGTCTTTGGCCTGTTGACGGATAGTATGAGACATCTCGAGCAGTGAAGATTATCAGCTGTAACAGATTGTCATTTTAGCTCTACAACTTTTCAGTGAAATTCTCAGTGTGTTATCCAAGAAGGTGATAACTCTGCTTCTAGTCCAAATGACAGATGTGCAAGCTTGGTTGCCCAGAAATGCAAAACTGACAGTATTTGGGATAGCTTTAACTCTTTGAATATTTACGTGTCCTGACCTTGAAAATCATACTCACTTGACTATTTCAGTTTAGGTAGGCATGCTGAGAAATTAGGGAAGGAGCACAGTGTCGTAGAAAGTACGGCCTGATGGAAAGAAAGGGAAAAATATTTAGTATCAGGGTTGTGAAAGAACTAGATAGTATAAAGCAATAAGAAGAATTTTCTGAATCAGAAGGCTCATTAACCAATACACTCTGGAGTGTGCAGTGAAGAGAAATAGGAAGTAGGCCGTTTCGTTATCTGCTCAGACAAATCCAGGAGAATGTAACTGTGACCTGGAGGAAGTGAAAAAGTAGTAAGCGTGGCAATGGTAGTAACACATAGGAAACAATGCATAATGGTAATGGTAGTAAGTGTAAATGTCAATGAGCTGTGACAAGAGATTTATTTTTAATAAACTAGAAATGCATGAAGCCTGTGTTGCCCCTTTCTGTGTAATAGACCAAATGTTCCTGATACCAAGGTGTTAATCATCTATGATTTTTGGGTTAATACAGCGAAAATTATTGCTGGAGAAGGATTTGAAATTAGGATCTAAATAGTACAATCTTGGTAACTACCTATGAACAAGAGAGTTTATTCCTAACTCTAACATGAATGTGCTATGTTCTTTGGGCTGGTTTAAAGCTGGCATGTGCTGATGTGACATTATATGTATTTTTACATCAACATATGGACAGCTGCCTAAGGATACAGTCATAGGAGAATATGACAGACAGAGTTTTTCCCTAGGTATTATATGTATATATTACAAAGCAACATGACTATATTACACATTATTTTTAATGTAAACACTAACCTAGTACTCAGTATTTTCAACATTTATATAGTTTAAGTACTTTTCACACTTATTAACTCTTAGTATTCACTGAATGTTTCTGAATATTACCAGGAGGATACAAAGGATCTATACAAGCTCATTTTTCCTTATAAATGACTAGGATATGCCTGTAAAGATATTCAACCCTTATCTAGAAATAATTTTCACACAAACACAGCACGTGTTGTTTTGTATACCTAAGAAGTTTCTCTGCCCTTAGACTGCTCTTCATAGTCACCTTCCTTTTGGGCTCAACTGCCAGATTAGACCTGGGATACAGCACATTTCCATTCTTCTTTTTCTGGTAGTAAGTAGACATTAAACAAAAAATGAAAGATTTCTAGTATGAGTTATAAATCTCTAGGAAAAATCTAAAACCATACAACTTCTCACCTACAAACAGGAAACAATATTGCCATAAGTAACACAAAGAAATACAAAGGAATGGCAACTTGGAAGTATATAGGTAAATTAATATAAATATTTAGACTAAAATTTGTGAAACTTTAACTTTATCCATAAATTTTGTAAAAGGTTTTTTCTTTTTTGGACCAAGGAGGGAAGGTAAGTGCATGCAGAGCATTTAGAGGGAAAACTTACTGTCAAAACCCAAAAATTAGTCTTTATTTTCCTTTCTGGTACTTGGAAGTTTTAGCTCTTTACACTGAGATAAAAAAATTTTCCAAATTTATTGTTTCAAAAAGCCACCAAAATTTATATTTCCCAAGATCTGAAATTATATAAGCTTTGATATGTGGCAGTTTTAATGAGTCCTGGAGAGAAAAAAAATAGTTACTGAAAAATAGTTCTTACAGTTTACACGGCAGCTATCACTTCACATGATACACAGCCCACGCTTTCACAGTACAATGACATGCAATAATAACCATGTAAACTAGTGAATCTTAGAAACATTTTGACATAAACTTCTCAGACTGCCATTTGCTGAAGAGGAAGATAAAGTTCAACTTGACCTTTCAATGTCTTTTACAACATTATACTTGATTCTTTCCAGACACTGAAGTCTTTCATTATAGAATAATATTTAGGAAATGTGAAAGGAAAAATGAAAAAATGTATATATTTATTACGAGAAACAGAGCTTTTCAAGCATATATCTTAATTTTTACCACTTATTCAGAAGTTTGCTTTTTAAATAATTTTTGAATACAAACCTGAAAAGCAGCAGATTGAAAACTATGATGATGCTAAATAACAAGACAGAGAAAGGCACGAACAAGATTAATTGCTTACAATAGAAACAGAGAGAACATTAAAAAGAAGCTTTTCATTATTGCTTTTAGGACACGTGTACTGATTATTACAAATAAGTATATGAGGAACAGTTTAAACAATTAACAGTTTTAAACAATTTTATTAAAAATTAAAGACTTCTTTTTAATGTTACAAAGGTGGAATACAGAGGTACTTTGTAGCTGTCAAGCAAAATAAAGAACAAATGTTTGCATCATGAAAGGTTTTTAACCTTTGGACAAGTGCAACGGTAGAAACATATATGATATATCCCTTTTATACCAATAATTGACATAGAATTTTTTGGGCTCCAATCCAGCAAAACAGATTGCTTTCTTTTAGTTCTCAACTTGGAATGGTAGCAGATTTCCTCACCAAGGAAACAAACAAATAAAAATCATACATGAAAGAGCTCTTCCACTGTAATTAAGTTTGACCTCAAGGGGTGATAAAAATACTTTGCAAGATATAACTATTTCCTGTAAAAGGAAAAGGAATGCATGTTAAAAAAGAATCAACAAAATGAAGACTGTAAAAAGCATAAAAGAGCGGTAACAATGTATACAGTTTCTGATAGTGGCCTGCAACATAAAACCAGAGCCAAATGTCTGGAATTTGCCATTTAAAAAAAAAAAAAAAATGCTCTAAACATGAACATAAATATCATATTGGGAAAATCAGCTCAAAAGTAAGATCACAGAGAGAGGACTTGAGGGAGAGGAGAAAAAAAGTAAATTAAAAAATATATTGAGGAGAAAAACAACCAATGAAACAAAGTAAGCTACCTTTCTCTTTACAAAGCTTCTGTTTATCCAAGTCCCTTAACTTTTATCTTTGTACTATCTCGTTTTGATTTTTATCAGTTTGAAAAGCTTTGACTCTACAAAGTTTCCACACCCATCAGTGTTTCAAAACATTGGCAACTAGGTTTTATTCAAACATAAACCAGGACAGAATCCTTCCATCTCTCTTGAAGGAGAGCTGAAGGAAACACAAAGCATGGATGTTGAATCATTTTCCACAGGCCTTAGTTAGTCCTCCACCAATGTAAGGCTGACCTTACCATTACTGTTAAAATAAACAGGGGCTAGTACCTTGTAGGACACATGTGCACGAATCACCCATTTAGAATTAGTTCCAAAAGGAAATGTGAGTTCTGAGTGTTGCATTTTAATATTTAAATTATATCTCAGGCCCATCTTAAGAACTTAGATATCTCCATCCAGCTGCTAAATTCCAGGGTCATTAAATCCATATTTGACTTTAAATTGGAGGGACCTCTATTTCTGCTTCTTAATATGCCTGGAATTTCTGTAGTCTTGTTTGTAGAGAAAGAAACAGTTAATCCAATTGCTCTCCCATGAGCCCAGCCTGGTGCTCTGGTGGATTGGCCCCAGCAAGCATCCAAACACTCACCCAGCCTCTTCGTCACTTCCCTCTCCTGCAAGATGGGAAGAAAAATAGAACGAAGTTGAAAAGTCTCATGGATCAAGAGAATGACAGTTTCACAGAATCACAGAATCACAGAATCA
>NW_009710998.1:356-787 GCF_000703405.1 Apaloderma vittatum | reverse complement strand
CGTGCTTCTGAATTCAGGCTCTGTGCCCTTTTTCCCTCTGCCGCTGAGCTTGGGGCTGTCCCAGTGTCACCAGCTCTGCAGCACCAGTGGGCATTGATTTTTGGACGAGTTCAGGTTGAATACCAGATTTGTAGATATTTGTATATATTCCTTTTTTCATTTGTTTTTGAGATAACATTGTGTGCAATTAAAAAGTATTATTCCTTATTATTCCTCCCACTTCTAATTCACTGTCTACCTGTTGAATTTCTCCCATATGCTGTGTAAAGAAGAATCATTTTTTCTGTGTATTTTAATAAATTGAAAGAGCTTGCAACTTCTTGTTTCTCTGTGATCCTTCCCCTGAGACATTTATCAAGCTGAAGGGTATTTGCTGTGTGCAGAGGTTGAGGGGAAGAGAGTCCTGGCACTGCAGCAGGGCCAGGGAGCAC
>NW_009710998.1:0-236 GCF_000703405.1 Apaloderma vittatum | reverse complement strand
CTGGCAGGAGAGCAGGGCACCATGTGTGTGCAGGTGAGGCACAGCAAGAGAAGCTGTGGGTGTCAGTTCAGGGCAGGCTGCCCTGTCCCTGGGGCAATGGGAGGTGTCCGAGGAGCCCTGGGGACAGTTCCCTCATCTCATCCTGGGCAGCAAGTTTGACATGTGAGGCTGCTGAATGCCCGATGTGGGGGATCTCCTGAGTGTACCAGCTGGATGAACATTCTCACACCTGGATG
>NW_009710997.1:0-36017 GCF_000703405.1 Apaloderma vittatum | reverse complement strand
GTGTCCCTGCCCATGGCAGGGGGGTTGCAACCACATGAGCTTTAAGGTTCCTTCCACCCCGAACCATTCTATGATTCCATGATGTGCAACTCAGGCAACATGCAACCAGTGCAGTGCTGCCGTGGGTAGTTGTCTAGAGATGGATCAGTTCAGATTGGATGTTAGGAAGAAGTTCTTCCCCATGAGGGTGGTGAGACACTGGCACAGGTTGCCCAGAGAGGTGGTGGCAGCCCCATCCCTGGAAGTTTTTAAGGCCAGGCTGGATGGGGCTCTGAGCAACCTGATCTAGTGGGAGATGTCCCTGCCCATGGCAGGGGCGTTGGAACAAGATGATCTTTAAGGTCCCTTCCAACCCTGACAGTTCTATGATTCTATGATTTTGGAGCCTCGCACGGGCTAGGTGAGCAAAGACAAGGACAACCAGCTGCCAGTAATTAGTGCTGCTTGCAGGACAAGGCTGCATAAGCACGCTGACTGAAGAGATCCAGTTGTGCTGCTCATGGGAGCGGCCACTGTCAGTGATTCTCCCTCCTGTTTGTTACGCACTTGATAGCAAAGCACATGCACCCTCACGAAACTGTGCCATGTTAAATGGAAATTAAACTGTGATTTTATTTTTGCTTTGGAGATTCCTCTGTGAAACTTGGTAGCACTTACACCAGGCAAGCCAATGTATTGTGGCTGTGTTAAAGACACTTCAACAGCTGAAAAGAAAAACACGACCAACTGTCCTAGCTGCAATCTGAGCTTTCTATTAAAATAAGTGCAAAGAAGCTTTTATTACATAGTTTGCCCAGCAAGATGTTTTACAAGACTACCGAGAATACTAAGCTACCAAATAGATCCTTTACTCCACCCTCTTCAAATCCCTGGCCTTGACTTCTATGGATTTGATTGTTCACAAGGATCAATGTTTGTGCAGAATGAGTGGCAAGGCCTCCCTAGCGTGGGGCCGCGTGAATAGCCAGATTGTCAGCAGCCTTCAGCACACATGGTCACATGCTAAAGCAGAGCACAATAGCGAGCCAGGAGGTGCCAACTCAGGATGTCTTTGCTTTCGATAACAAACTACAGCAGCAAATCCATGTATTTTTCAATCTACAAAGCAGCTGAGGAACGTGAGCTCTTACTAGGGTAAAGGAATGCTTGCTTATATTCTGGGATGTGCATAGCTACAGCAGGAGGTTGTTACAGTGGTGCCATAAAAATAGCAAGTAGATCAGAATATATCCCTGCATGTTTATACCGTGCTTCATCTCATAGCACAGAAATTAATTTGCTCAAATACATGATTCTCAGCACAAGCTTATCCCACATATCTCAGTTGTGGTTTGTGACTGTTGTAAAAAATAAATAGATATTTGAGAAGGCACATCCGTGGGTTTGGGGTTTTTTTAAAGAAAAGAAAAGAACAGATTTTTTTCCCACAGTACCTCACTTGAAGTCCCATGCTTTCCTACTGAGCAGCTGATGTGCGATACGTGATCTGTAATCACAATGGAAGAATATCAACAGCATTAGAATTTGCTCCTCTTTGCAGCTACTTTACACTAGCAGCCGCCCTGGCAGTGCAGAAACTCCTGTCAGGAACCAGCCTGCAGAGCAGAACAGTTGTCATCATCTCACTGCTTCAGTTAGAGGCAGGGATATTTCACCAGTACATCCCAAAAGGCAAGAGCTAGCGATCAGGAAAGGAGTATTGGCTGGAGAGCTGATTCAGTGCCCTCTGCCGGTGACCCTCCACCAGCCCACCTGAGCTGGGTTGGAGCGGACTGCTGATGACTTACTCACCACCAGCCCAGCTGAGGAATGCCCTGTTCAATGCAGGTGTAGCCTTAATATACGTGGTCTCGCACCCATTCTGCTGAACTCAATGTCCAAGTTGAGAAACTACCCCTTCCCAGCCCCCTTCCTCCCCCCAGGTACTCTGCCTTTCGATTTCCCTGGCAGCTGGTTGTCCACTGAAACCAGCAACAAGGCTCCCTGTGAGGCTGGATCCTGGCCAGATCCCCAGCTGTCCTGTCCAGATATATTTTAAATGCAGTAGGGACACTCAAACCCCATCATTTCCAAATACGACGACATGTCCCCTTTTTACACATAGCCCTGACTAGCGAGGAGATGGAATCGTTGTAATGAGTGCCTGTTACTCAAACTGATCCATGTTAAAAGTAGTATGAATATTGCCTAGGGGCTCCAGTTATGATCAGAGAATATAAACACATGAACTGCGAAGAGAAGACTGAGTCTGTCCTGCAGGTCTTATTGTCTTTATGAAAAAGGATAAAAGTGAAGCACAATGGGACTAGGGGTGTGCTGAGGTTTGTGCTTGCTTCCTCCAGGCAGTTATAAAAATGCAGAAAATAAGCACATATATATATAGAAGGCAAGCCTATTTGAACTTGGGACTACCCACTTAAATACAGGACTTCAAAATACTTTGTCCTGAGTGGGCCTGTCCTGTGTAAGGGACATTTGTTGTACGAGAGTATGAGTAGAGCAGCAAATGCAGAGGCAGTTCACATTATAGCTATGTGTCACGTTTCATTTCACATAACTCTTGAGCCTTCCCAGTGCTGTGCTGTACGGATAGGCTGGGTATCCCGCTGTGGAGTCAGAGCCCAGTTTTAGAATATATTCTTCCTAGATCAGCTGTTTATTGAAAATAACAGGCAAAGCAGTCGGAAGTGAATAAACCCAAAGGTTTCAAAGAATTAATACTGCCAAGGCCATTGAAGAATCCAGATTTAAGAGAACTGATTTTTTTTTCAAAGAACCTGGGCGTCCTCTAGCTTTCCTGACGTAGTTACAAATGCAGTTACCTCCGAACAGATACCTTCCTGTGAACACAGAGGTGAGTCTCCTGATGATAGGTAGTACTAGTTCAGGGCAGCTGTTTTGCTGGTCTAATGACATATACAAAAAATACTGTAAAACTAATAGTGTGCTGAGTGGGCTGTGTCTACTGAGAGGGCTAAGTCCCAAAGTATTTTACACCTGAATCACGTAGGTCAAAAAACCTGACTGCTGTACAGGAACAGACCCTTTTCAGTTAACATGTGTCGATTAGGACAACATTCACCAATTAAATGACTGTTGTAATTAGAAGCTGAACAAAGGTAGCAAGCAAGCTAATGACCAGACAACAAGCTGACCCAGTGATTTTTGGAAGCACTAGGAAGTGTTAAAGAAATCTGTCCCGAATCCTTTGCTTGCCAGGGCTGTAGTACTTTATTTGGCACAAAACATCCTCCATTCATTCACAGCTTTGAGTCACGTTCTGGGAGAAATCTGTCCTAAGGAATGTGTCCAACGTTTTATTTCAAAATGCAGCAAAAGAGCATCGTCAGCCTGGCTCCTTTGTCAGTGCCTAGAAGGATTTTGTTAAAATAAATCTGAGCTCAACTACCTCTTCTAGGCAGGGAATTAAGCTTTTATCTCCCATAAACCTGTCCCAACCTCAGGAGGAAGCACCCTGCCATGGGTCAGTATGATGTTCAGTCCATCCAATGGAAGTAGTTCCACTGGATCAAAAGAGTCTAACATTAGATGTTATTGAATGAAAACCCTAGATATTCAGCTGTGTTCCAGTAAGGACATTATTAAATATTCAGTGTGACATAACTAAACGCAGAGGGGCGTTTCTCACTCCCCACACGACAGCTGTGGTGGCAGGGCAGTATTCACTCTGCTTTCTGGTTCACTTGGTAGCCCCTTCCTCATAACCTCCTGGCTTGGGCACTCTCGTGAAAAGTGCAAATTGAAACCAGTACAAAATTCAAATTCAAACAAGTACATACTGAACCATCAGTATCATAGGCCAGTAAAAACTGTAGGTACTCAGTATACTTGCCATATCCTTAAGTGAATATCAGTGGGATTCAGGGGAAGGAAAACAGACAAGAAAACACACTCCCTCTACTTTATTGCCCAATCCACCAGGCATAACCCTGAAAGCACCTACTGGATCAAAGTCCTGGCAGCCCAAGAGGGTCACATGTTGGATCAGAAATCCTATGCAGTAAGCCACACCTGAAACAGCATTTAAAGTCCTTAAAAGCAGAAATGCCTGTGCCTAGTTAACTGTACCATCAAAAAGAGATATTGAATGTATAAGTACCTCTTTAAGGCTGGATATCAGCTGACTAACAAGTCAGAGAGTCTATAGTTTTGACTTGTGTATTTCCTGCTAAAAGCCTTTTGTGGGAAATAAATCCTTCACACCTCTTAGTGTCTACAGGTCAGGATCACACCTATGTACACATTGGGATGGAAAAGCAGATGCCGACCAGGGTTCTAAAATCCCATGGGCTCCCACCTCACCACAAGCTAAGTGCGGTACATTGCTGAAAGTACCTGCAGGTGCCTTTCTGCCTCTTTAAATGCCTGCATGAAACTCGTTTTCCTGTAACTAATCCAAATTGGTGCATGCAAAGGGCTGTTAGCTGGGAGTTTGTGCCTCCCAGCATATTCAGAAATTAAGCTGGAGAGTATTTAGCTATCCCCTGCTGCAAGGATAGGTTGGCATTAATACTTTTAAAGAATTTCCAGTTGTTTTGGAAAAGAGTGAGTAGGAGCAGTATTTCACCTTCTGTCTCAGGTGAGCCACTCACTCCCGCTTTGCAGAAACTTTGGAGAATTCAGTATTGCTTCCAAAAATCACTGGGTCAGCTTGTTGTCTGGTCATTAGCTTGCTTGCTACCTTTGTTCAGCTTCTAATTACAACAGTCATTTAATTGGTGAATGTTGTCCTAATCGACACATGTTAACTGAAAAGGGTCTGTTCCTGTACAGCAGTCAGCTGGATATATGCTAATTAAACTCCCATCATGATGTGGCTCATGGAGTATTTCACACGAGACTGGTTACTGTTCCTTCTTATTCGTGCACAGTTCAGTGAGAAATATTTCACTCTGGAAATTATTGTCAATATGGCTTTCTCCATCAGAAGCAAGAACCCTTCCGTACATGTCCAATGGGTAAATGGTGAAAATGGTTCGGATTGCCTGTTGCAGGCAAGCTGAAAACTCCACAAGTGCTTTCACTTATCCAGCAGTGGAACAGTCTGCCCAGGCAGGTGGTTGAGTTGCCATCTCTGGAGGTGTCTGAGAGGCAGATGTTGTGCTGAGGGACATGGTTTAGTGGCGTTGATAGGGCTAGGACAAAGGTTGGACTCGATGATCTTGAAGGTCTTTTCCAACTGAAGCTGTTCTGTGATTCTATGATCTGTAGCTGCGTTTGACACTCACTCTGTACAGGTGCTAGCAAGCGTGGGATAGATAGACTTGGGGGCAGGAGTTGTAAAAATAAAAAGGAAATTAAAAAAAAATCAAACCCCATGTAAAACCTGCTGCAGAGACACTAGAGGGAGAGCTAGAGCACCCCATGGGTTTGGATTTTGTCTGTCTGCTGATTATTTCATTTCCCAATGAAGAAAGTGTACCTACGTGCTTATTTTAGTTAAGAACCCAAAACAAGGCTTATTTTTTATGATACACAAGAAATTTGCACATAGATGTGCACACAGATGTACGAATGCTGTAGTCTTCATCACATGAAAGATGTTACAATACAACTATTAATTTGATGTTAACGTCACTACTTTTCCCCTTTGCAAAGTTACTGAAACTCATGTATATCTAGCAACACTTTGTATTTTTTCCTTTCCCCCCTTTCCCACACCCGCTCTTTATTTTCTCTTGTGAGCAGAATGAATACTTCTAATTTCTCATTGCTTACTTACTTTTCTACCACAACTTCCTCTGATGGTGTTTGCTCAATTATAGCTCCAGAAATGATGTGATAAAGTGTTCTCAAGTCTTGGAGCTGTCTCCAGTTATGGCATAAACATATCAACTGGGGAGCACAGTCCTCTCCTTGTCACAGGCACTACCATCTGCAACAAGCACCTTTATTGCTGTAATAAATATACTGTAGATAAAGCTTTAGCTAAACTATATAGTGTCAGTTAAATTCTGCTAATTACTCACTCACAAATACTCTATTCCAGAAAATGGACTAAATGGAATATTTTCACATTCTAAAAATTGATATTAAGAATAAAATTAGGTCACGTCTTCAGTAACTCATTACTAAATTATTTTTAAGGCTGCAGTGCTGTACAGTTACTACACAGTAATTAAGACTAGAGGATTTTCAAATTGTAGTTAACTTTCACTATACTCTTGTGAGATGACTAGGTATTACCAGCTCCACTTTATTACTGGTAAACCAAAACACAAAGATTATTTATAATTTGCAGACAAAAAAAAAGCAGAACTAGAACCAGAAGAAAGATACAGAAGACCAGCTGAAAGGTTACAAGAGAGGGAAAAAAAGCAATGACCCAATTAACTAAAACCACTGCAGATTTTTTATGGATTTTACAAGCAGGGAAAGACTATTGCAAAGTCTGCTCACTTGCATGATACAAGCCATAGAACTCCAGCCTTTAAATTCCCTCAGTAGACATTTTTCCCTTCCCTATTTTGCAAACAAGGCAAGCTTCGTAGCACCTTGATAAAGTAGCGTGTAGCCTGCTGAAGAGACACGATCTTTATTTCAAGCTTCTAAGCATATCACTGTTCTCATTGGTAAGCCATCTCACTATGCTAGCCAATGTAAAGTGAAAATAAGAACAACAAATTAGACTGTAAACACTGAGATTAAAGATTCATTCACTACATTAATATTTTACCAGTAACACTGTCTGGTCCCCGCTGCCACTGCCCAGCCAGCAGGCAGTTCTGTCACAATCTCACTTAGAGATGTGCTTCCAACATGAGATGCGCAAATCAGGTCTAACTCGTGTAAGTTAATTTTTCCCACAGACTGTTGTGAAGCCAAGTACGCTACATCTCTTAACATAGTTCCTACCCAATCTTATAAAGCTCACTTTGAAACAACTTGCAAAAATCCTGCCTTGAAATTCGCCCGAAGAAGACAGACCATACTTCCAGTCTCAGCCACAACCAAGCAGTTAAAGCAGGCCCGCCTCTCTTCTTTTCCTATCATGTATCTATTTAGTTAAAGGCAGCACGGAGTATATCTCATTTCTCAACGAACCTAAACTTCCACCAGTAGTTTTCCAAAACTGGGGCAGCCACTTCCTTGCTCAGCAGCAGCAAGGAGGCGCAGCTGCGCTTCTGCAAAGTCAGGCACTGGCCGTCCCCAGCCTCTGCACCTTTTGGTTTTACTTTTTCTCCCATCAAGGAGAAAATCCTGGTACCCATTTCATTTGCAAAAGCCTTCATGTTTTGTGCCTGGGTTATACATCGGTGCATGTGCAAAATGCCAGCATGAGGATGTTCCTCTTTGCCCAATGCAATCGCTGTGGTAAAGCAACACCGCCAGCCAGCTGCAAGCAGTGTACGTGCAGTTGTCTGACCAGTAACCTAAAGGAGAACTTACGTCTCTTAGAGTAGTACCCTGCCCTCCTACAGCATTAGCTGGGCCGTGTATAGATGGTTACACCCCCATTTCCAATGTGCATCTCTTGGCTTTTTCTTTCAGCTCAAGCTGTGCTTGGTTGATGCTTTAAGAGCTCCAGCCTCAGTCCTTACCGCAGCAGCAGCTCTCCAGATTGGTAAAAAAATGCAAACTAGGTGAAGAGCTGTGAAACCTCTGAAATCCAGTTAATAGCTGGACTTGTTTTCAGTACAGATTCTGCTCCCTTCATGGCAATAGAGGTCACTGAGCATTCCTAGTGTGCTGTTAACAAGGTGGCTTTCTTTTGCAATTTTGGAGGAAAGCCATTGCAGGTATGCTGATGTACCATACCACAGGGTGGCTGCCTCTCGGTGCTAACTGGAAGTGGCTGAAAAATAAATAATGTAAAGCTCTTTCCAGAACTCCTGGTGTGCAATTCAGCAGGGGACAGAGCTACAATCTGGATTTGTTTAACCTCTGTGCCTCCCTCTGTAATGTAGCTGTTCACTCATTCATCCAGGCCCTTGTGCACACAATTGTTTGCTCTCTTTTGCATATGCATCAAGTTCCAGCTGCTCCATTCCTCCTTCACACAACCATGAGCACACTTGTTCACTCTGACTCACAGTTACTCTTATTTCCCTCATCCTCAAAGACAGCAGCTGAGGCATCCTAGTGAAGTTTCCATGGACAGGACTCTGCAAGCAAAGCCAGAACTTTGGTCACAGCCTTGTCCTTTTAAACTTCTACCAGGTCGTTACATAGGGCGCCTGGCTTAAAGCAGGGACATGTTACACTTCATGCCACTCACTTTGCACTGCAGTTACGGACTGCTACTAAAGGCAAACTTTTAATCCGTTCCGTAAAGCTCTGGTAGCATGCAAAACAGAATAAATAGTAACATCCGCAATACTGGTCTTGGAAAACAGCCGGTTGCCCATTCTTGCTTCTTCCATTGAAAAGAATCATATGCACCCTCTTCCACACAACCAGGAGAGGTCAATGCATGACAGCACCCTTACACACACACAGGTCTCAAGGTGCCGTAGTTTGGAGGTATAAAAGGGTGCTTGAGTTCAAAAGTCATAAGGCAGCGTGTCCTGCAATTCACCTCCTAACGCATCCGTAAGAATTAATCATTTAATCAGGGTCATTTAATCATTTAATCAGCTTTAGGAGCAAAATTTTAGTTTGCTGTGAAGGAAAAAGGCATGTGAATGGTTTTGTTGCTGAGCCTGGAGCCAGTACCTACTTACCTGAGTGAAGAATTAATATTTGCATCTATTCTCTCTGAACACTGGTCTCTCTATTTTTATTTCACTCGTGATAGTAGGACACAATGGTGTCTCTACCATGCTTTCCACTTAATGTATTGCCTACTGCTGCTGAATTAAATCAGCCTAGGACAAAGTCCATAGTTTCTCTTGCAGCTCCGCTATGCTTTATTCTTAGGGTAAGTAGATCAATATGTGGCTCTGTGTCTCCACTAATTTCAATGTTAAGAGAAAATATCACAGATGATGTGCCCAATTCTCTTGTGTATACGAAGACACAGTCAGTCAGAGTCAATTCACTGGTGTGAAGTTTTCACTGTTTTCAAAACAAAAAATGAGAGGGAAATTGGGCTACTTATATAGTATGCATCTTGAAGAAATTAAAGATGTCCTGCATGTTCTTTCTCCTTATTAAACATAGCAGTAATAAATAGGTTTCTTTAATTGTGAAAAAGCAATTAACTTCTGAAGACATTTCCTGCTTATGTGAGGAAGCTTGATTTTGTGCAGTGTATTTCTTTGAAACTAGTCTCCAAGTGCCTTGCAGTATTAAGTACATCAGCTGAAGAACTAAATAATAAATAAGGCCAAGGGAAGACAAACCTTTTAGCACAGCTTCCTCTATCTCTAAGTGGTCATTTCTTTCATTTTTAAAGAGGATGTACACTCCCTCCACCAAAAAATTAAATAAAGAACATCTCAAACTCGCTGATGATAACTACTCCACCTTTTTACATGCTCCATCTATCTGCACACAAGTGCATACAATAAGAGGAGGTGTGGATGTTTAGGAAGTCCATTAGACATGGCTGATTTCCTTGGCTTTTACTTGCCTAATTGCTTGACTCTTCCAGCGACCCATTTCTGCAGCAACTGCCACCTCACTGCAATTACACTGTCTCACAGTCATTGGACAATATTTGGAAGGTACACATACTCATTCACCGAAGCCACAGAAAACCCTGGTACCTTCCATGGGATGTTTATGGGCTTCTCCCCCAGCACACTTCCTGGCACGGTGCAGCGAACATTTGCTGGGGCTATAGTTCAGCAGCCTGGTGTGCTGGCAGCAGACCTCTGCTCATCACACGTTGCTTGCAGCCTCCCAGCCTGCAAACTATATGGATCCCTCACTCAGAGCAGAGCAGAAGGAAAGGAGAGAACAGCAGACCAGGGGGCAGAAGCAGCCCATGAGACCAGAGGAAGGCACCCTCAGGTGACTCTGATGGGGGAGAAGAAAAGACAAAGCTCCAACAGTCTTGCATTTTCATAAGGCTTCTTCCATGTCTTGTCTTTATTTGCCTTGTCTTTCCTTCTTCACAGACAACAGGACTATAAATACTAAAAAGAATTGGTGAGAATGTGCCCTTTCTCAGCCTCAATGTATTCATGTGTGCTGGACAAGTGAGCAGTGCAGAGTAGCCAGGTTCACATAAAGCACTCTCCCTAAACACCCTCCTTATTGCCACTGTTGAACACAAGTCAAAAATCTCCAAAATTGTGGAAATGGCTAGAAAAAAAATTATGTTTGATACCTTTCTGGTTCTTTTCCCTTTCTTTTCTGATCCAGAAGCTTGAGGGAGCACATTGATCATGTTCCCAGACTCATATTTCTGCCTCCTGAGAGGTTTTAATGACACAGTGCTACCCTCATCTAGATTGTGTGTACATTAGATTCAAAACAGGTTAATTGGAAAATTGAGGTGAATGCCATACATTCCACATTAATAGGGAGACAGTGGGACTGAGAGAAAAGAACACCCAATACTGCAGCTCACATATCAAGCTGCAAAACCTATTCACCACAGATCGGATGCTTTGTGCTTGAAATTCATTTTCCAAACCCATTAGTCACCATTTTTGGATCACTCCTACAAGCTTATCGGTATGATCTCTGTTGGCAAAACAATATTAGTTTTAAAAGGAAACACATTTCCCAGGCCCAGTAAATCATGTTACTCTCTTACTGTCCCTCTCGTGGTCCATCACCTTGTTTTGTCATGGCAGGCTGAAGGACCTGCTGAGACTGTGGTGACTCCAGGTCAGTCTACAGCACCCAGCTTTGGGATTTTCGCTAACATAGCTGTAGAGTGAGGAACCGAACTGCAGGTTGTAAAATCTACCCAAGTTGCAGCATAAATACAGAATGCAGCATGAGTCCCAGGCTCACACAGCTATATATAATCAGTCCCTGAACTAGTTGGGGTATATCTCCACAAGATGTGGGTTTGGTGGTGAGTCCAGTATGCAAAGAGGTATCTTTGCTTCTTGTGAGGTACACACTGCGATGGGAGATGTCTGAGTAGTCTCCACGTAATACACTGCAACTGAGTTCAGAGTTAAGTTTTATATGATTAGAGCATATAATGAGTGGCTTTAAATGTTTGTTTAGTATTTGATATATCCATCTGGAAGGTAACACTGCTCTCATACACCTTGAGAATGTCCTGTGCCTTTGCCCACAGTTACCAACAAACCAGGAGGGGTGGACTTGAGTTTCAGGGCCCCCATTCCTTTCTCTCTCCACTGCTGTGGTATCCTTACAGCCGCTGCAAAGGCAACAGTTGAAACAGAGACTGCATCTATGACATTGCTTTACTAGAAGCTTGTGAAGATATTTACATGTGACATTGCATGACAGCTGAACAATACTTTAAATAAAAACATAATTCAGTCGGTGTCTTCAGTCTGATGACTCTGCTTTTCATAACACACTTTATCAATGTCAAGAAGCTGTCAAAAGCTATAAATGGCACTGAAGGAAAGTGCTAATGTCATTTCCCCAAGCCTCTGATCTACATAATGGGAAAATATTAACACAGAGATATTAACACAAGGTATTTCTTGTTCTAAAGGTGCAGAGATTTTAACTGAGCTTGAAGTGTTTTGAAAACGCAGACAGATTTTTCAGCCAGCATGAATCAATATGGTTTATATTGATTTCAGCTTAAACAAGCTGACTTTACCAAGGATGCAGTATAAATATTGACAAATCTGCTATTACTCATTGGAAATAATGAGCTGGGCAGAAACAGCTTCATCATGTAGCCACACAAGGCCAATTCAGTCTCACTTGGGTTTTGAATTGGAAGGAATATTAGTGAGTGCGGTAGAATCCTTCTCTGGAAAGACAAAAGTGAATGCTGTGAGGACCTCGGTATTGCTCCATGCAGCACGGCCAGTGGAGCAGAACCCTGACCGACAAGGAGCCAGGATGCTGTACAGACAGTTTGGCGCAGGATTGGGGCTGGAGCAGTGATCGGGGTCAGACACAACCAGGTGGTCACCAGGCAAGTCGGCAGCAGCAGGATGTGTCTGAGTCAGGCAGCTGAGCTGGTGGAGCTGAGTCAAGGCCAAATCGCAGCAGCAGAAGCCCAGGAATGAGCATCACTTCGGCACAACAGCGATGTAGCACAGGATGGAGCCAGGGGTAACACCTCAGCTGAAAAGCAGCTCCTGCAAGGCAAGAGGAGCAGGCAGGAGCTTCTATGTTTCTTCACAACAACCCTTATCAGCGGTGGAGCCGACCTTGAATGCAGCCAGCTATGCTCCAGGAGGGGATGTGCCTGGCACACCAGCAAGGAGGTTCAGCTTTTCCATCTCCATTTGGAAACACCATTTTCTCCACCTCCTCCTAATCTCCTTGGACAGATAACAGTCAGAGGAGAACTGTATCTCATTAGCGTGAATTAAAATTTTTCCAGCTCTTCAGCAGGTTCATTGCTGAGTGACTTCGTGATAAAAGGAGAAAGCAAGCGTATTTTAATTTCAAGACTAAAACTGGGGGATTAGGAGAAGAGAGGTTTAGATAAGCTACTGAGGGGAGCTTTTTAATGTACCATTCACTCTTTTTTTTGCAAGGAGTGTGAAAACCCAGGGGGTTATCTTTGAAGATTAAAGTAATCTGTTTAGACTAAGTGGTCCATCCTTGGCAAAGAAAACAAAAAAAAACAACAAACAAACAAACCCACAAAACTCATGTTATTGCTACTGTTACTCCTGCTACTAAACACATTATCTGGACTGTATGGGGGGGCCATGCTGTTAATATGGTTTTAATGCTGAGCGAGGACAGATCTCTCAGGTAGGTTTGAAGCTTACCGCTTTGAAGTTCCCTGCAGAGAGATCCCAAGCAATGGCTCTGCACAACAGTGCAGGGGATGGATCCAGCAGCATAGAATGGAAATGCATATGGAGCAAGTTCCTCTTCCCCATTCTTCTATACAAATGGTAGTGCCTGCAAAAAGAGGCAAAAAACCTCCCACCAATTAATGCAGTTGCCTTCATTTTCTTTGTTTTATGCTACGTACTGGCATAAGTGCGCGTGGTGATAAGAAACAGTAGTGGAGAAGACAACAGGCACACTGAGAGCCAAAGAGGGGGCATACAGCCCAGTTATAGTATTATATGTACTAATTTTTCTGTGCTCATCGTATTACTTAAATATTGGCAATTTGGAGGTGAAGAGTCTTGTGTTGTATATGAGATGGACCCTACGTTAGCTCTGAAGAATGAAGAAATTAAAGAACATGCAGAATCAGACAGGAAAATCCTGAGCCAGAGGTTGATGTTGGTGTTTCCCAGGACTCCTCACTGTCAGAGCAGCCACCACCTACTGCTTTCCAGCAGCTGCCTTGGGAAGAGGGAGTAACCTGCCTGGTTGTGGAGGTCAGTGATTCCCTCCCAAACACGCAGGAATCTGATATTAGTCATCTGCCTTCAAGGGTGGGAAGAGGGGACCTGATGGTTCAACCCTAATGGTTGAACGTCCAAGGCTCTTTTTTTCTAGACATAGCAGTGGACATGTGGTTTGTGATGAAATGGAAGATCAGGAAAACTAGGGACGTTTTTCCCTGTCCTTATTCCACTCATTGCTAAGATCTCACAACAGACACCCACAATCAGCTCTTTCCCAGCACTAGCTAGTACAGCCTGAAGCCTGGACATTGCCATTTGGTGTTCAGATACTACAGGGATCCTACATCTGTCCAAGTCAAGACAGGTCCATGCTGGCTTTTTACACAAGGTTGGAGGGAACTGCAAAGCTTTAGCTGTAAAGTAATACAGCTCTGGAATATTTCAGGAACAGACAGCTAACAAGTTACACAAAATGATCAATATGAAAGTGTCCAATCATTCAGCTTTCAGGACTTCACTGACTTAGACTTGTATTTCTGTGAGCAAAGTTTAGAAAACTATGTATATTTACTGACTATCTAGCAGTTTTCATCCAATGACTAGGTAAACTGCTATGGGAAATGACTGGTTTGATTTTTTTTGCTTGTCCAAAATCTCATATACTGGTCACTCTGAGCAAGATTCAGGTGTGGCAAAGAGTCTCATCACTGCTGCAATCTCCCACAGAGAATGTGTCAGGGAAAGGAGGGATGAAAGTGTGCATGGAGGAAATTTGGTACAATTAGATGGCCTCAAAAGAGACTATGTTGGCCTAGCATATGCCAGAATGGAGGGGTTAATAAAAGGGAAATAATTGGCAATAACTAGTGTCCCATAGTTTCATCTTCTCCTAGAACAGATGCTTTTCCAGCCTGTAGCAGGACATAATGGTCCTGAGGAGAGGAGAAAGGGAGAAAAAGCAAAGCTCTCTGTGATTCTGTGACCTTTTGTAGCTCCTGTAGCAGCATCTTTTTATAGATGCTGCTCTGGCTTGCAGTTGGACTCACCCCTCTGAACCTTTCAGATCCATTCTGGCCAAGAGCACCCTTTGATTAACTCCTGAGGAATTCCAAAGAAATCAAGAAACAAGTTCCTGATTAAATTCAGAGAGATCAGATGATCTGATGCTTTGAACTTGACCTATTCCACTCTGGGTGTCCTGGATGCCTTATGCTGGGTTACAGTAGGCTGAGGTTGTTTTCTCAAGCTACTGGAAAGAGGATTGATGTGAGACTGAGGCAGACCACATGGAAAAGACTGTAGGAACCAAATGCCAGGCCACCAGCTCCTCAGCTGGAGAGAGCTAAAAGAAGATGACATCGCAGGCAGATAATTACTAAGGAGTTACAATGTGTTCGTGTCATAGAAAGGAAGTGACTGCAGGGATTCCTCGTTTTACTTGACCTAAATACGCATTCTTTGAATATTTTATACGGCTCTGGCTTGTAGCATGCATTCCACTTTTGTGCCCTGGTTTGGATATAGTATTTCATATGTTGTTTGAAACAGTGTCAATAAAGAAAATAGAAGAAAAATGGTTTTTAAGGAAAAAAAATATGATCCTCTGAAAGAAAAAAAAAAGCAAAATGGGGATTTCCATCCATAGTATCTGGGGCAACAGATTGGGTGGTGAAAAATTTGCCTACAGGGCAAAGTTCTGCACTGCTCACTCCCCTCCCACCTGCAGTTTTAATTTAAAGCACTGAAGATTATGCACTATGAAGCTACACTTTGTCAATTTATTACTCCTCATACCACATTGGTATGTAAACCATGTCAACAGGCAAGTGCATAGCAAAAGGTGTAGACTGCTCTGCCTCAACAAGAAAGCAGAATTAGATTAGGACATTCAAATATGAAGAAACATTTACATGCCAGTTTAAAAACTTTCCATATTTTCTATGTTAAAATATTCCATCAGCCTAGTGGCGGTTTTCCAGGGACAGGGAGAGGGAGATGTTGATGAAGGAACTATTTTCAGTATTAGGTCTCTAAGAATTTCTTAGAGTGAGGTAAAGAAAGCAGTTTGGAATTAAAAGAAAGTTTTTAGACAACTACTTTTTAAGCAATAACATTGAGTTAAAAGAGAAAGCTTTTTTTCATTTTTAATAACTCCATATTGTATTGGTATGCACAGTGATGAAGCCTTCCCTTTGCCGTTCAAGACACAAATGGAGTTTCATATCTTTCTAGATTAGGTTTTGTCCAAAGATCAGTTGCCTCACGCCTTTGGAGCTGTCTCTTTCTTCTCACTGACTCACTAAAAGAGAGTCTGGATGACCTACTTATGACCACGACATTGAACATGGTGATGTCCAAACCTAAATGGGACACACTAAAACATTAATGATTTATATTTAGCAGCTAAAAAGACAATGTGATTTCCCCGTGAGTAGTTCCCTATTTGAGTACTGTCTGTGAGCATTTGTATTTTTTACCTCCTAAGCGTGAGTTTTACCTCAGATTTCAAGCCAGGTGTATCTTCAGACATAACAAACTGGCTCAGAACTCACATGGAGATTTCAGAAAAGTGTGAGCAACCAGTTCTTTGAGATGTCTGCTTGGAGGGAGGTTGGATTAGATGATCTCTAAGGTCTCTTCCAGCCTCTGCCATTCTATGATTCTAAGATACTGAAACTGCAGAATGGTAATGTAATACATAAGGAAGTTCCTGGGTCTACAGATAAGATGTCTTTATTAAAAAAACACTTCCTGGATGCTTCCTGTAATATATGAGGAATCAAAAGGAAACACCAAAAACCACAGAATCGTCTTTATTGCTAACTGGTGTGCAGCTATGTATTGAATGTCTCTCAGCTTCAGTAGAGTGTAGTAATTGTTGCATAGGTCAACATATCATCCAGCCATATGGTGATCACCTATGGATGGATGAATTATCATGCATATTTAAAAGACTTTTCTCCTTTCTGGGGGAAGATGAAAATGGGAGCTTCTGCAACACAATACCCACGAAAGAAGTATTCCACAGAGGCGCCAATCAATAAATGATGAATTGCTCTGGGCACATCTGAACTTTTCCAACTGTGCTCACCTGATAGGAAGACTTTGCTTTAGGATACATCAGTGCAAGCTACATGCACAGAATGCATGAGATCCATACAGACAGACAGGCATGTAGCAGAGAGCAAAAATAATTACAGATTACACAAATATTTGCATATGATTAGAATAATAGTAAAAAACCCACAGATTTTTAAAAGAGAGTGCTTACACGTAAAGCTTGCTAACTGTTCCAGGGGAGGTGGATTAATAAGTACAGTGTAGCATAAGTGGTCAAAGGTACCTAAAAAATGTGGTTTATTTCTGGGCTTTGTGTACGTCTAGTATAATACATAAAAAAACATTTGACTGTCTTGGGCAATGTACTAGATTTTCCAAGTCCAATGCTTTGAAAAATCATTTACTTGCAACGTTACTGGATGCAGACATTCCCTTATATCCGAGTAACAACTGTCAAACTATTCTTCCCCAGTTGATGGGCAGGCAAAAAACAGGTGATCCACCTATCCATAGGTCAATGATTTAGCTAAAAGTTAAAAAAAAATGAGAAGATTGCATTGCCAATAGACATTTAGCCTGCACTCTGCTGCAGATGCTTGGAGCAACAGTAACATCCAGTGGTCAAAATGTTAATTACATTCCATGAGGGCACTGCATGCTGGCAGCATCTTAGGGCTGGCCTCTTCCTTGCAAGAAAAGAGCAGATGAGAGCAAGCCTTGAAAACTCAAGATCGTGCTTACACGGCACAAAAATAAACTTACACACAGTAACACATCAGTCAGGTTGATGTGTTTTCCCCACTCATGCCAAGTGTGATGTACCAACCTTTGAGCTTAGAAATACCTGAGACCTTTTCATCTGGCTGGACATCAGTGCACGTGGATGCCATGCACCAGGTCACGTTATAAGGAAAGAGGGAGGTTGGGGGAGAGAAAGAAAGCACCGTGGCCTTGGGCTGATGCCTGGAGAAGGAAGCCCTGAGCAGAGGACACTGCAGAGCAACTAAGCTGCAGTGCTGTGAATCATCCCCAGCTCAGGGACCTCAGGCACCAGGCACAGCTCAGAGAAGCACAGGAGATGTAGCTCTGTCCTGGAAATAGGGTGCCAGCACTGCAGGGGGTCATGGGTGGGGTTTGGGTCGTATGATCAGGGAGGTGGAAGAAGGGATGTTCTCAGAGGAAGCAGTTCACCTGTTCATGGGTGAAGGCACACATTTTGTGGGGGGCAATCTGCCTTCTTCCTCTCCAAATGCTCCTTTATCTTCTCCTGGGCTGGGGAGTGAGAAACAGGGTCAAAATATGAGTCCCACACTGAAAGGACAATCCTTGCTTGTGCTTGTGGACTACAAGCAACAAATAATCTCAGATAAAGGCTCTCCATGTGCTCAAGGGCATGAGAAAAGGAGGTGACTTTCGCCTCTTACATGGGAGAAGAGGCTTCATTAATCGCACTGCAGATAAGAGAGCTGTCAGATGTTTGTGGGGGAGAGCTGAGTTTAATCTTCCCAGAAACACAGGTACTAACCAGAGAGCAGTCAGAAAAACAAGACCTTGAAGACAGAGCAACTAGACCAGGATATCTGAAGTTTAGCAGGTGGTAACTACAGTTACACATCTAGGGCTAATTTTCCCTGGAACTGCAGTAAAGGAGAAAAGTAAAAATAATAATTAAAAAAAATAAATAAAGGAACAGCTTTTTAGGAGGGCCAACGTTCACATCTTCATGTTGTGTCAGCATCAGGGATGAAGAATCCCAGGAGCAAATCCAGCTGCAGCTTTATAGGTGTGCACAGAGCTCTGCCTTTCATGGACAAGGTGCCCTGCTGCCCCCAGTACCAACTGACTTGTTTTGCTGCACTCCTGTAGTCTTCCAGTGCACCATTGCTCTGTGACCTTGGGGTCACAAAACTCAACAGGGGCAGTTAATGATTCTCTGAGCCCTACTGGCGTCTCCCTGCTTCCATGCAAACATTAGCCTAGGTAGAGGAGAACTCGCTGCAAGGGCTTTCTCATTTTCTTTTTGCTTTTCGTTTTTTAACAGCAGAAATGTTGTAGATCTCATACAGAACCAAGGTGCTGGAGAGACGAACGCTCCCTCACCCTCTTTCCTGCTGTTTATGCCTTCCCACAAAAATATTGTGAAAGGGTCAGATACAGAGACACATGCAAGGAGACCTGGCCCCGAGGGCAGGTATGTTATTTAGATTCCAGTCTGCCTCACATGCCTGCATGGATGTGCTTTCAAAATTATTTTCTTCAGGTTCATACAGCCTGACATGAAATGGAGCATCTCCATGAACAACAGAAGAGCTTCCCTATGAATGCACTGGGCGTTCTCCTGTGTGTGTGTGTGTGTGTGTTCGGTGTGGCAACGCTCTCTGTGTTGTGCTGAGACCTGAGTGCCACAGGATCATTCAGTGAGTCTCCATGGGATACATGGCACAGGTAACTCCAGTCTTTGGGACAAATTGAAGGGAATTTTCTCTCCTCACCTCACCCAACTTCTCAGGTAGGCTGTGACGTGTTTTAACTGCCAGCAGACAGCAGCTCTTTGCAGTGTGATGGCATAAGAGAAGTAAATGCCATTGCTCCCATCCCAGGTATTTTCTCCAAGGGAGAAGGGAGAATGAATGCCACACACAGCAGGCAGATGTGCACATGAGCACAGGGTTTTGCGAACCTTCAACACACGGGCAAGTCCTCATTGTATGGGAGCCTAAAGCACCATAACCTTTTCTTCTGTCTGATGCATGTTAACAGAATCAGCCTGCCATGCTTTTGGTGCCCCATGAATACTATACGCCAGGGTATAAGGCCAAAGTAGGTTCATAATCCATACAAAGGCTCTTCTGCATGGGAAACTCAAAGTATTCACAGAAATATTCCTATATTTAAACAAAACACAACTTCAGTATCCCTAAAGTGCACCTACTAAATGAGCAAATAGCATTAAATGTGCGAACATCAATAATGTACACTGTGGAAACAGAAGTTTAAATTAATGGATAGAAGGGATTTACACTGAGATGATGGAAGTTTAGGAGAGAGCTCACAGACACAGCGGGCGCTTCTTCTCTTTATGCAGGCATGCCTCGTGCCTGGAGCAGCATAGGTCTGAGGGATAACAGGAGTTGGCTCATTCCCGTTTGCTTAGCTTCTGTGGTAACAATGCCAAAAATCGTACCACATCCAGTTCTGGAAAGATGTGTCCCAAGGACACTGCACAGATATCAAAGACCCTAGAGGTTGGGAGTCCGTTTCAGATATTCTTCTCAGGTTTCTCAGTATGCTGATAGAGGAAAATGCCCTGGTATGAGCATCTGGTATCTAATGGGCTGCAAACTGGCTGCCTGCTGCTTTGCATTTGATTGATTCTTGGCAGAGGCTGCATTGCTTCTGCAGCTCTAGACTAGAAGTCTAATTAATGGCATAGTGAGGGAGCTCTAAGAGATCACCTGGGTGAAAACTGCTTGTGAAGGCAGGCAAACAGGGGTTATGTGTTTATAGTCCCCAAGCTTTCTTCTCTGTTAGACACCATATTCTGAACCACGTCACAAATGGAAAGAAAGTGCTCTTACGAACAGTTATCAGAGCCAGGCATGCTGGGGTGCCCGTGCTCATCACACCCCTGCTTCCTGCCAGTGGGCTCAGCCGAGGGCAACACGGGCACCTCTGTCGACCTAGCAAAAAGGAAAATCTGACTAGCAATGAGAGGGCCTTGCTAGAGCCCTCTCTGAATCCAAAATACCATTTCATCTCCCCTGTGACTATGGTCAGATTCCTTGTCCAATCATTGCTCCTGTTTTGCAAGAAGTTCCAGAGTCACAGGGGTTTCTGGCTTTGCTTTGCAATGGGCTTCTTCCCTGTAGTTTGCTTGTTGCTAAAATAAGGCCAGCAGTAAATTTAATGCTATGTAGGAAAGGCTCTGCTATCAGAAGCTTCTTAGCCCAATCATATTTTAACATAAAGCAAAACAACTAAGATTTGTGAAGGTAATAAGCTAAACCAGGCTTCCTACACTGATTTCCTACAGTAATTCCCAGCGCAGTGGAAGAACACAATTCACAGCTCTTTTGGCTGTAAACACATTTCAAGGCCATTTGAGTAGAATGAGGTGTGGGCATTCAGGCTGATTTGTTTTGTATTTCTCATCCTCCTTTCTGTCCTTGAGCTTCTCAGCTATGCCTGAGGTAAAGCATGATTTCACTCTGGGGTGCCATGCCAAAGTCCTGTTGCAGGACAGCAAGTGCTGGCTTTGACTTGCAACACACCTGCGAGCCACCTTCCAGAATCATCCCAGGCACCTGCAGCTATAACCGGAACAGCTTGTGAATGCAAAGTGACATAGGAAAACACTTGTAGTCAAACCAAATATTGTGGCTTACAGGTGCCAGATAAACGTTTTTCACTTGCTCCAACGTAAAATTATCCCCAAACTGAACAGTGACAAAATCTCTTGCCAGGTCTTCAATTTCACTGATCTCAGGACACACTGTTTGAACAGACCTCTGCCTCTGAAATGCAAAAGTCTTTGGCCCATACTAAGTGCACTTAAAGATAAGCCCCAGGCCTGCAGGTGGAGCAGCAGAGCCATTGCATAATAGCATCATACCTTCCTAACACCTTGAAGTGCCTGCGTGTTGTAAACACAGCTGCAGAATAAAAGCCCCCCAAAACTGAAGTGCAGCTGCACTTTGCTGGAAATATGGTACAACTAACGCTAAAGGAAGAAGAGCCAGAGAGGAGAAACACTAGCTGCAAATATTAACATTACTTTCCTGAAATGAATCTTTGATATAAAAGCAACATTTTATTTCTCCAAAGTTTAAAATTGCTACTCAAGTAGTCATGGGAATGCAACATGAAGGGTTTGTTGCTAATTCAAAACAATGTGTAGTTGTTCAAAATCTTTGAACCAGCCCAGGATTTATAATGCTTGTAAAGCTGGTTTAACTAAACTGGCAGAAGGTCAAGGTCTTGCTTTTAGGACTTAAATTTGAGTGCTATCCTGCACAAAGACGTTCCTTCAAGAAAGAAGACTGTAGTGCAGACTAAGACTGGTGCTTTTGCTTTTACAAGGAGACACATTGCAACTCCATGTTCTTTTAAATGTATCTCGAAGGATTTCACACGCTTCTATTTTCCAGGTCATTTGTTCTTCAGGGGAAAGAAATTAAGGGTGTAGAGCACTTAGGGCAGAGGCTACTAAAACCACGGTTGATGAAGAAAATAAAAACAGAGAACAACTTTCACAAGGCAAAAAAAATCAGGAAGCATGAAACAAAACAGATGATGGAAAGCACTTCTTAGCACCATATAGTGTTAAACTGTGAAGCTCCTTGTCAGAGGACACTAAGAGTCTGGGAAGTTCCTATAAGTTCAGAGATGAATTGAAGAAAATTAAAAAAAAAAAAAGAAAGAAATAGCCATCGAACTGTTTAACATAAATTGCCGCTTTTATCTAAGATGATCCCAAGCTGCAAATGGCTGTAAACTGGGCAAGTTATTTTATACAGTATCTCTGTATTTTTCCTGGGTTTATACTCTTCCTTGGGTATCTGCCAGTGTTTAGTGTTTTGCTTTTTGTAAGGAAGGGATGGAGATGAGGACCAAAAGATCAAGCTTTAAAAATCATAGAATTGCAGATCTTGAACACGAGCGTCCTCAACAGGAGCTGTTGCTCCCTGTCAGGGAGCTGCTGAAAACCATCCACCTGTAATGACCACTGCTGCCGGTTTCCCCTTCTAGGATGCCCAGACCTAACAACATTGAATGCTCTCTCCTCATCTTGTTCACCCCAAAAAGGGGAAAAGCTGAATCAAGGCAATGCACAGTAGACGACAGACACTGGGAATGCTTTTATTTCCTTTCTCCTTTTTATTTCCTAATTGACTGAAATTTCCTAATTTCCTGAAACATGCAGCTATTACTCTCAGTAATTTAATTTTTTTAATTGTGGTTTGGGGTTTTTTTTGGGAGAGAGAAAGAAGGTTCACCCCAATGCTCTGCACACTTCCCCGGCTCTCCCTTGATTCAGTGTTCGCTGAGACCTGGAGCTGAGAAGGAATTTTGTCTGTCTCTTTATAAAGAGGGGAAGAATTACTCTCAATGCAACTAAAACTTCTAAGATTTTATTACCTTTCACTAACCTTATGCCCATTACAAGGCTAGGCCTTGTTTCTTTTGCAGAATAGAGCTTTGCTACCTGGGAGCAGGTAGCTAGCATGCTCCTCGCTGCAGCACCAGTTCAATTACCCGTACCTGCGCTGCAGAGGTGCCCCAAGACCAAGGAAGAATCGGCCTTTGCTTGATCCGGAGACTAAGTTACAAGAAAACTGGTAGCCAATTGTTTCAGGCTCTTGGTTTATACACGTATCTTGAAGAGAAGGTTTATACAGGTATTTTCAAGCCACCTATGGGAGCCAGCACTGGAGAGAAGATGCATGAACTTTCCACACTGAGTTCAAGGTGACCATGCAAAAACCGTGGTGTATTTTATCAAACTGGTGTTTTCAGCTGGTATCTCTCAGTTGCCACAGATGCAGTCGATCTCCTTGTTCTCCACAGTCATTCACAGCTGGTTTGTGATGTGCTCAGGGAGCCTACCCACCGCGGGGCTGCCACACGTGCGGAGTACATTCCCCAGCCTCTTCCTTCGGCACGGGCAGAGGCTGGAGCTAGCAGACAAGCAGACCAAAGGCTGGGTTTTCCAGATGTCAGAGGAAGGTTATTATCTCCCCTCCTGGTCCTGTAGTGATGTAGCAAAGCTCCGGAGTCACTTAAGACTGCAGGATGTAGCTAAAGGCAGAATTGGGCTCAGGATCTATTTTTGGTCCTGTTCCTTTTAAAGACTATAACATTAAATTAAATCAAACCAAACGTTTCTTCCTGGATAAACAAACCACTACATATTTTTCTTTTGCTCCAAATGCACTGTTTAATTGCAAGGGAAGAGGGCTTGGCAACCCCAGCTAAAGACTGCCCCCCAAGGAAACAAGTAAGCAAGTAAATAAAAGAGCTCTTGAGAGCATTACTTTTATATAAAAGACTATTTTATAACCTAATTTTGATATGAAGTTTATGCATAAAGTATCAAAATAGCAGAGCAGAGAATAATGAATGTTCTGAGGTTAGCAATAACACACACAGAAATTATAATTTATAACCAAAACGCAGCAGAGGAGAAACTTCAAAGGATCTGATGAAGCCCACCGTAGAAGCCCCCAGTCTTTGAAATATTCCCAGATCGACAGCTGCATGACAAGAATATCAGTGCTGTCTGAGAAGGCTGGGATATTTCCAGGCCCACATTTTTTGTTTCCAGAAGAACAGATGTAGATATAGATATGTTTTGCTTTATGAAACTCTTACAGGCCAATGAGATTTGTTTTGCATTTTTGAAATTATATAGAATGTGTTTCAATCTCTAGTGTTTTCTTTAAAGCTTCCAGGATTTGTTTGGTTGTGAGGAATTTAAGCCTTTGATTTACGGAATGATTTTAAAGAAAACTCTCCTCCACATCTGAGAAAGTCTGAAAATAGCAAGTTTCAGCCACTAGAGTTAAAAAAATGAAATTCTATAGTCAGATAAAGACAGAATATCTCCCTTTATCCCTAAAAGTTTAAGTGCTGACTTTAGGATCAAAGGGTTTGGGGGTTCAGCCATACGTTATTTGAACTTAAAACTACCGTATTTACCAATTGTGTTTGAAAACTACTTTACACTTTTCCAGCGAAGCAACTTATTCAAAATATAAAAATAAGAAACATTTTTCATGAAATAATGAAGGAAAACTTAAGATTTTAATGTGTGTCACAGAGTCTATGATATCACTTTTTCAGTACGTATTCCTAAGTACTGAATGATTTTCAAAGGCAAAAAATAGCTCTGCCATTATAGGGAACAATTTTTTAATTTTTTTTTAGAGCAAAATATTCTAAGCATTTTCATCAGGCCTTGTTTGAAAAGTCTTTTTAGCAGTTTCAGTTCAACCCCTCACGCTGTTGACTCAGCAGTGCTCAGGCCTTTTTGGAAAAATAAAAAAAAACATGACTGGCTCTGGTCACCATCATTTTCCCACAGTGATTTACTGGGAAGAAGTCTTAAAATTATGGTAGTGAATTCCAGTTGTTTTTTGTGCTGGGTTTTTTTAATTGTTGAAATTAAATTATTTGCGTTGCATGGGTAAGACTTTTTGTTTTGCAAAGCAGATAAAAGAAACTCCTGATAATACATGCAGTAGCAGAGGAAGAAAGAAGGCAATTATTGTGTTATGTTCCAAAATGCTACAGCAGATTCAGTACAATCAGCTACGAGATATACCGAGAAGTATCACAAGCTACTTTAAAGCTCAAAACAATCAGTGCTTTAAAATGCTGAGCTTTGTGTGAAAGAGAAATGAAGAGAAAACAGAACTGAAGTTTGGTGTTTGTTGTTGGTGGTTTTTTTTTTCCTTTGAAATACTTCCCGTAAAGGTGACTCCTTAATTTTTCCTGCCAGAGATAAAAAGGTACTCAGTGAACTAATTCACTCACCCTTCCCCTGAAAATTATCTCAATGTAAAATTTCCACAGTCGACTGTCAAGCTTCCCCGCAGCCCCAGGGTCAGGAGAGCCATGCACGGAGAGAGAGAGGGCCATGAAGAGAAGGGAGCAGAGTGAAAAATGTAGCAAGTTCAACTGCATAAATAAATTAAATGGGCACATATAACGGGAGAGGTTGGATGCACCAAGACTACAGCCAATGTCGCTCCAGTTCCTTGTTAACTGTTTCTTTCAGCTCAGACCTGACAGTGTGCAAAGGTTCATACAAAGTAATTGATTTTATTACAGCATTTGTCATAACTGGAAGAACAAGCGACCTCATGCTTCAGAATAATCCCTGTTATATTTCCACAGTGCTACAGCTACACCACAGCTACTGCTGCAACTCCATATGTCAACACCTCCTCCATCATCTGCCCTACCTCCATTTCTTTGTCTCCCCTCCGGCTAACCCTCATGCCCTGCTGCTTAGTGCTGGCGCCGGGAGGGGCTTGCTCAGTGCCCCTCACTGCTGGCCCCACACCACCTTAGGGGATGTCTGGAGCAGGAACCTCAGAAAAAAGGGGAACTGGCTATCCCAGCGCCCCCCGAGGTGGCTGATTCAAAGAAGGGCTTTGGCCCAGTCCTCCAGGACAATCTGAAATTTAAGAGCTCAGCTCCCATCTTGCCTCTTCCCTGACCTCCTGTTGTTCCCTCAGATCAAATCTCTGGTGAAAATGAAGCTAAAATGTCTGTCCGTTCTGGGTCTGTTTTTCCTTCATGGAAACAGAATTGCATGTTATCTACAGCAGTGGTACCCTAGATGGCTTTTTACCCTTTTCATCCTTATGTAGCCCAAAGGAATGCTCGTTCCCATCATTAACCACCCTAAAGGCCATGCCAAAGGAGGTTTTAATATTCCTTGTGGCTTGGGAGAAATTATACGAGTTTTTGTTCAAATGAAAGTGCTAGTACATACTTCAGATTATCCCTTCTAGCTGCCTCTTCTTTGTTTACAAGGTTTTTAATAACAGGTTGAAGGTATATAATGACAGTTGTCACCCCAGGAATAAGCAGACTCTCTGTATTCTCAGTCCCCTGGTAAATACCTTCAACTGTAGCAGGATCATGTTTCCACTTTGGATGCTGTGGCCCATTTATCCCATCAAAATGAAGCCAGCAGAGCATGCCTGAAAGATTTGGGAAGTACCATGCTGAAGTCTGACAGAGGATGAAAGAGCTGGGATATCTGAATGAACACAAATGCCTTCCCAAATGAGGGCTGGACACCTCAGACGAGGTTGCTAAAGGAATGTAAGAAGAACACTACTCCTTCCTATCTCTTCTCCCTTGTTTGAATTGTTCAGCTCTTTCATCAGCAATATCTCTACTCCAAATATTTTTCTTTTTAACAACACACTTTCCTTGGGCATTTTTTTTTCCTAAAACCACCCACAGTATTATTTCTTTGAGAACAAAAGGCCTTAGCTTCTCTGGGCAGGATTAGTAAAGAGGAAGATTAAATTATCAAAAGTGTTCTTTCATTAGTACAGCTAATACTATTCTCCCTGTTCAACTATACTACAAGATAACTTTCTTTATCATTGTGTAAGTCCACACTGAAGTTTTGCAGATGCAAGTGTGTAAATTAATATGCATTTTGGGTCAGTTCTTGTTTTACACTTATGCTGATGCAGTGCTGCTTATCAACCCATATTTCATACATCATCTTTGATTAGCCTTACTACTTTATACCATTAATGATGGGTTTTTTTCGCTTCCTGTCTCCTAGGAGAATATGGAGCCTGGGTCTCTAGTATTCCCTGCAGTTTAAAGTGGCTCTTTCACTTCTGTGTCCATGTCCTCTAGAAGCAAACTTTTCCAGTATTTAAAGCAGAGGTCTCAGAGAACAGACTGCAGCCTCCTCACCAGCACTAATTCATCCCTGGAGTAGATCACAATGATGAGATGATACAACTGAAGGCCACACCTGGTGAGTACAAAGGACCCTCAGGTAGGACTGAATAAGCAGTGGGAAGGTGGTGGGTGTCTTTTATGATATCTGGCACTGTGGGGAATGTGGACAACTCTGCCGGAGGGTTTTCCAGCTGTACCTTTAGGACTAACTAAATTTTTCTTCCTTTATATGTCAGTAGATCTGATCTGTACTTGACATTTTATCAGCTCCCTTTGGTGCCCAAACCCTAAGGAGCTCCAACTCTACAGCAAACTGCAGGGTGTAATGGCAACATAGTCTTCGTCAGTGCCTGCTGTCCAGCTTTCTCAGCAACTTGCTTCTATGTGCTTTCACTCTGTAGGTGATGTATCAACACAGCTGAAGCTTAACCATGCTCTGTTGCAGGCAGCTCTGTTAGTTTCAACCTGTACACGCTGTCAGGCATGTTTCTATGTGCTTTTCCCTTCCCGTTTCCCTGTGCTCCATTTCAAAGCTGATGCTGTGGACAGAGAAGCCTTGAAAATGATGAACCCAGAGCAGTGGCTTCCCTGCAGAGATCAGAGGTGAAGGTTAAAGTAGAGATAAGCTATAGTCCATACCTTGTTAAGCCACAGTGTATTTAGGTTTTCAAAAGACTAGTTTTGATGTGGGATGTAGTCCAAGCAGCAAGAAATGTAGTTGAGGTTGAGCTGTATGTGCCGTGAGAACCTCCTCTCCACTACCAGTTTTCTGAAGTTGGACAAATCCTCTCAAAAGTCCGTGTTTGAAGAGGCTTTTGGGCTTGGAACAATGATTTAACTGTATTTGCCCAGGTAAGTTTTGTCTTGTATCTGTTTGTGTAATATTTTAATGGCATTGACTTTGTGACTTTCGGGTGCCTAAACTGTTGCAGCAGATAGGCACAATAGTTTTTTTTATGAGAAGGCCTTGCCAGTTTATGTTTTAATTTAGACTTTTCCAGCTGCTGATTTGTGGTCCAGTGACTGAAATGTACATCCAATGCATTTTCTTTTATATGGATGAAAACAAGAGGACAAATCCCATACTTTCTGTCTGAGTTGCAACTGGGCCTTCGAGAGCCCACATGCATCCACAGTAACATCCCTTTAGAAATATAACTCCTATATAAGGACATACTATGTGCCCATCAGTGTCTCTGCTTCAGAAAGAACATCAACGGCCCAGCTTCACACTCTGCCTCTTCGCTTGGGGGTCCCTATGCCATGAGCTTGGCTGTATCATCAATATAAATTTCCCCAGACTTAGTCCTGAGGCCTGTAAAGTCCACGCTGGACCAGGGACTGTACAGGGACCTACACTGTTCCTCTACTGACTGAACCAGTGTAAGTGGTAAATAAGGGCTAAGCAGCTTGAAGCTGTAGTACTGGGTTTATGCGTGCTTTGTTCACAAGAACTGCTCTCCTGAAGCAGGATCCCTGGCTGGCTTGATGCCACAGCACACTGGTTGCCAGAGAGTGTGAGCTGAGGGAGAGGAAACCCAGCACTGAATGACTTCAGCTACTGTGATTCATTCTGAAGAGATTCATGCTAAATTGTCTCCAGTCCTACCTCACAGGTAGGTACCTCGAGCCTCCAATTTTATTCAGGTTTCATTTTGGCTTATAAATTTTAAAAAGTTTGCTGAGCTCTATCTAGGCTAGCAAGTTCCTTTTCATGTAAGCAAGGGATTAATCAAAGAGTTATCTTGTTAGCATAGCCGCTACTAGTTTTCCAAACAAAACGAGTTGCACCATTCAAAGTAACTTTTTTGGCTAATATAACCTCAAAAATTACAAGTTTCCCAGCCTCACAACCTTTCTTGGGTGTATTATACCAGTACCATAAAAGTAATAAACATCTTGAAGAGAGACCCAGATGAGACAGGTCTTGCTGCATTTAGCAGAATGCCTGCAAATTCTCTCCACATTTTTCCCGTTCCTTACAGCAGATATTGTACTGATGAGAAGAAGAACTAACCAGGTGAGCACATTAAGACTCATCTCTTTGTGCTGGGTGTTATAAACCATACTTCTTTTTTTTTTTTTTTAGCTGCTAGTTAATGCTCTCATACAATTAGATGATTTGGTAAACTTTTCATGGGTGATTGTAAAACATGTTTTGCATTTATTAATTTTTTTTTCCTTTTGGCAAAGTTACTTAATAGCAACTTTTTACCGGACTCATCTTTTTAGTACACAGAAGTGCAGAGATTCTCCTCCAAAATTTCTTCATGAAAGAGAAAAATTTAAAATCATTCAACTAAAGATAATAGCAACTCTAAAACTAAAGCTAAGAGAACAAGAAGAAATAAATTAAATGGCAAGGTCAGCTATTCTTCAGCATTGTTATACAATGTAGCAGTATCGTAGTAACTCTGGCCCTGGGGTTTGTCACTGTTCTTTTTGTTGTGTCCCATACTCCACAGCACTATTTGCTAGTAATACATTAACAGAATTCACATTCCCAAGGCATGGAAACACTTTTTTTTAGCTCCCAGCATTATAGATGTACCTTGAATCAATAGAGTGGGCCATTTACTGCGATAATCGGAAATACTGTGGAAGGTAATTGCTTCACAGCAAATGACTTGACATAATTTGATAATCGTTAGGTCTAAGGCATTATTCTTGCTGTTGATCCATTGTGATTTATTGTCCATTTCTACTCTATTTATCACTACATTATTGTTTCAAGGTTCTTCTTGATCTGCTTCTCAGAGCCCATCTGAACACATTTAATTGCTGTCAGTTTCAAAAAAAAACCAAATTAGTTTAAATATCAGTTGAAATGCTGTGCCTGAAGAATATATTTCACTTGTACCATGTCTGGAGGATTTCCTGGGCAGTCCTCACTTATATTTCCATTTTTGAGTTCTTGTGGTAAGTCAAAGGGAATATGTGGATAAAACTCCCTTCTCTGAAGGAATAATGATTAGATTTTACTTCACTGCCAAGTCTGGCTGCAAATACATAGCACTGCTCCTCTTCGTTGTGCAGCTGACATTTACTGAATGTGTGTCAAAATGTGATGAAATATACTATTATTTGGTGCTTGTGTTTTCCATGCTTCTCATGTTTTAAGGATTGTCAGATTCAACTGCTTTTGGATGGAGGATAAAGACAGTGCTGGCTGACCTGACTTTCCTTCCACTCTATTTCAACCTCTTAATTCTGTTACTGTTTTCCAAGTGAGTGAGAGATATGCCTTGCAGATACAGGCGAGAGCCCTCAGGTCCTGCTGCAGGAGAGGAGACAGAAGAGTGGCCACAGAGCATGCCCAGAGCTGCGGAGCTGGAAGTGGGCTCTGTGCACACCCTTGGAAAGCAGGCAGGAAAGCCCCAAAATGAGTCTTTGGAGTTTTCTGCCCAGAACTCCTGTGACATACTTTCACAATTGTCATAGCTGCTCATGAACTAAGTCTTTGTGTGAACAGGTAGGAGAGAGGGCTTGCCTGTGCCAAGGTAGCAAGGATTGGCACCAGGGCCTTGAATAATGCTCTTTTTTTTCACCCCAAAAGTACTTTTGTTTGATTGTTTAATAGGCAGTAAAGCAGGAGGCACAGATGACAGCAACAGTGCTAAGTAACCTCTGATGAGGCTTCTCCTATTTGCTTCTAAATAAAGCAGAGATATCTGGAGCTGAGCTACATAAAGCCTCAGAACAGAAGGAGGCAGCATTTCCATCAGGCTGGTCTAAATGACCCTCAAAGCTGCAGGATGTCACTCTCCATAAGAACAAACAGAATTATAGCCTGCAAGTGACTTGAGTAATGAAGATCATTCACCATCCTAGATGTTGATGTGGTAGCTGGACTAAGTAACCTACTAGCTAGGTTACTTAGTCAGTAGGCTATGTCTAAAGTTACAGCAGGAGAAGGCATCTTCTCTCTCCTGCCTTCAGAATAGCAGGAGGTTAGACAAGTTAGTGCTTCATTTCCCTTTCTAGTGAATCGGGTTTTCCTTGTGCTATACACAGACTCACGGCTTATGTTTATGAATGTGTGACCATTAAAGATGACCAGAAAGACAGGCAAAACCAGGTATTTGTTTGGACAGATATTTCTTTCTGCCTAAATGAGGCCTTTGTTTCAGCTGACGATCCAACAGAAGGCTTGCCTGTGGTTTACACGCTTGATATTTTTTGTGGCTAAAGTCCATTTTACATGGTACATCATGAGGAAAGTACTGAGCTTTTTTCCTTGACCTTCTGTACTTCATGTTCCTATTTTTATAACTCATTTCAAAAGTTGCTGCTAGTTACATTCTGTTTATATTCAATCTATTCTGTGCAACACTTTTGTCACTCATACTGGCTAACTATGAAAGCAAGAATCAAAACTTTTATTTTCCAAAGTGTGTTTTAAGACTCCTTATCTGTCACTTGTTAACTGGAATTTCAGCATTAGCTGTAACATGCTGTTCCTTCTTCTGTCTTTACTCATTGTATGGTAGATGCAAGTTGTAAGCTACTGCTCAAGAAGTGATCTTCCTACAATGCAGCCAATGATAAGCTGAGACTTCTGTAGATTTTAGGCATAGCCCATATCTCTCTCTGGTAAAATTGTGACATAATGATCACCAGCAGTGCTGGCGCTGCATCCACAGCCTCAAATGTCCCTATGGCTTTGCTTTATATTCCTTTTTTTGAAGCAAATGGTGTCAGAGCCATCGTGTCACCAATTCCTGGTAGGATGGGGAAAATTTCCCCTCTCCTTCTTCACTCACTCCTAAGCCAGAGACACGAAGCTGCTGGAAGAACTCTTCCTCCAGGCCTGCCTGCCAAGAGCCGGTCTTGTCACCACTTACTGTCTGCAGGCTTGTTACAATTGCCCATTTTCCTGAGGGATGAGAGTCTAAAGGTGACAGTTTCATTACCCAGAGACCTCCAGCTGACAGGCAAGTCTGTCACTAAATATAGGATTTTATAGCCTCTGCCACAGATACTGTTTTTGCCATAAATGTAACATCTACAACCAGTTAAGCAGAGTGTTAAAAATGGACTTCATTTATAAGCAGAAGATTTATTGCTGCGCATACAGGGACCTTTGCGGAGCAGTGAACACTATCATTGTACTTGTGGACACCATCTGAAGGGTCAGTGGGTCTCCACAGAGGATCCCGTAGAAAACAGGACCTCCATCAGCAATGCTCAAACAGATCTGTTTCCTCTGATCTCATCTAAGTGAAAGAGAAACATCCTACTTCAATGTATGTGTTCCTTTTCCCTCAATGTACGTGTCCCATTTCATTTGTCCCTCTTCCAGGTGGTGAGCACACTTGGACTGTGTTGTGCCACTAGTGTAAGAGACCATTCCACTTGCAGCAGACGTGAGTTTGTTAGTAAGCTTTCTTCCCTGTTGGACTTACACTGCCTGGGTGAGTAAAGCACAAAGTTTAAAATCACCATGGCAAGGCCTGACCAAACAAGTTCAACCCATCTTGCATACACCTGAAAGGAGTGTGGTTTTACGACTGTAGCTACATTAATACAGTTGACAGGAAAAAAAGTCTGGAAATAGCTGCCTTGGAGACATCTGTGGGTAAATGAACATCTGGTCTTGACAAGGACTGCTCTGGACTAAACTTAGGTAAAACTTTCCAGATTAAACCTGATTTATCTCACTGAAAAGTATTATATCATGTAGGCATGACTTTTAATTTTCTTTGAGACAGCTGAGGTTTTCCCAAGATAACCTACCTATGGCCAAATGGCAAGGGTTATATTTAGTGTTATGCTGAAATTGAACAGGCAGCAATATTCCTTTAGAGCATGTTATATTATGACTGAATTATGTCACTAACAGTTTGCTGAACCTGAAACTAAAATATATTTTTCTGGGGCTTTTCAAGAGAGCTATTACCCAGGATATGATTTGCACAGCCACTCCTGAAACAACCTGAGCTATGTGACTATCTAGCATGTATAGCTCTGGCCTGAATTTTTTAACAAAGCTTTAATTTTCTTCATGTCTTCTGAGTGCCTGATAGTTCTGCAGAGTGGTAATTTGGCACAGCATATGAAAGTGTGCCTAAGGAATCCCCTTGCTGATGAATAAAGTTATGAGGAATCATGAGTCATACCTATAGTGCTCTGATAGGTCAAACCTGAACGTGCCCCTTTGGGTGCTGCATGAAGAAGCACTGAACTTATGCACCCACTTCAGACCGTGGGCACATCCCATGCTCTCTGGCATGCTGCTTGTCTTGTAGGTCTTTGCAAGCTGCCCTGCAAGGCCTTTCCAGCATCGTGTCCTCCACCACTATGACTTATTCATACTATACGCATGGAGTGATGCAAGGCTGGTCAAAATCCACTAAGTCCTTACAGCAGGACAGGGGAAAAAGGCTCCTTGCCCCTACACTGGCAAGGAGCTAGATGTCTGGAGTAATAGCCTTCTAGTGCAGTGTCCCCAAAACCTGAATGCATTTGTGTTGACATGCATGTAAGCTACAGAGGGCATCCACTTCTGAGGTTCAGCCTAAATCAGAATCTTTTCAGATTAGAAGGCTCCAGATTTCCTGTATGGGATAAGATTTTATCTCAGGCATTTACAGGCATGTGGTACAGGTACGTGCAGGAACAAGTATGTTTGAGGTACAACTTTGGTGTGGCTTAGCTCCCCCTCACCACTTCCAGTTCTGGATAAATGCTCCCAGGGATGCTCCAAGAGGGCTTTTTAATTTTTATTATTATTATTTTCCAAGCACAGACGACTTTGGCCAAAGAGACCACAGTGTGAGCTCATTGCAGACACCTCTGTATCTCTGCCATCCCTGGGAGTAGATGTTGTGCTGAGGGACATGATTTAGTGGTGTTGACAGGGCTAGGACAAGGTTGGACTCTATGATCTTGAAGGTCTCCTTCAACCAAAACTGTTCTATGATTCTATGATTTTATGATTCTATGACTCTGAGATTAACATGCAGCAAGGACTGGGTGTCCTGTGGTAGTAACGCTGGCTGGGCTGGCAGTGCCAGGGAGTTGGCAGCTGGCTGGCAGGCAGTTTGCCACCTGGGCAGGCATGAGGACAACAGAGCAGGCAGAAACACATTCTATGAGGCCTGTCCCAACTGGCCCCTTTCTGACTTGAATTGTTTGGCAGATTGTGCTCAAATCACAGCCCCTGTCCCTGGAAGCCCACCTGGAAGGATGCAGTATAAGCCTTGCCACCTGCTTCCCAAGGCTGACTGTGCAAAAATGAAGGCTCAGGGAACTGAGGCTTTGCAGGGACTAAAGCTGAGAGGCAGACAAAAAAAGGGTCCTGGTGGAAGACAGGGACTTCTGAGTGGATGGGGCATGGCTTGTCATGGACCCTGAAAATGACCTTATCATCCTAACAGAACCTGCCCGGAGCTGTATTTCTGATATGGGCTCACAGTCCCAGCAGCGGAGTGCCCAGCCTGGAGCCACACAGCTCCACATGGCTCCTGCGTGGGACTCATCCAGCATCACAGCTTGGAGCTGGTGGGGATGGAGCACAGGACCATGGACTAAACACATGGGCTGGTGCGGCAGGAGCAGATAGAGTCCACATACTACAGCAAAGGATCTGTAGGCAAGTAAAGAGCCCTTCTGCTGAGGTTTCCTTTGCCTTTGCTTGGGAATGCTGGTTCACAGCTGTTCTGGTGCCTGTACAAAAATTAGGGGTAAACCAGGCCTGCCTCCCATGCTGGGTAGGGAATGGGAAAAGACAGTGGGGGAAATGCTGAGCAGGCATGAGCCTCAGCAAATATGGCAGAAGGAGAGGAAAAAAATGGTATCAAGCCTATGTAAGCACATGGGGATTGTCATCTAGAGGAACTAGCTGGTTGATGTCAACACCAAGCATTAACACAGCCCAAATCTATCTAGCGGCCATCTGTCAGGGAACCAGCGTTTTGGAGTTCAGTTGTCAAAATTGGAGCTTTTAAGCAAGGAAAGGCATATAACGTTTGATAGGTATGGAGGAGACTTGAGCCGCAGAAGTTGCAGATGAGCTACAGTGCGTTGTTCACTGGGCAATTTTCTGCTGCTCAGTGCACAGGACTGAGGTGAGCCTCAGAGGGGACCACACCTTAGAGCTTTCCCATGATGACCTTAGCGTGAGGTTCTCCCAAGATGTGCAAGACACCCCACTTGAGGGACTTGGGGCTTTTTTAGTCTGGAGAAGACTGAGGGGGATCTTATCAATGTTTATAAATACTTAAAGGGTGGGTGTCAGGAGGATGGCTCCAGCCTTTCTTCAGCAGTGCCCAGTGACGGGACAAGAGGTAATGGGCACAAATTTGAACAAAGGAAGTTTGATCTAAACAGGAGAAGGAACTTCTTTAAGACTGGCAGAGCCCTGGAACAGGCTGCCCAGAGAGGTGGTGTAGTCTTGCTCTCTGGAGATATTCAAAACCTGCCTGGACACCACCTTGTGAAACCTGCTCTAGGTGAACCTGCTCTGGCAGGGATGTTGGTGACTTCCCAGATATGTCTGCTCTGGGACCCTGTTCCACAACACAGGTAATGCAGCAGGAGCCAGTTTTCCAACATGGTCCTATCTCCTATTATATGATTATTTTGTTTCAGTTGGCCAATATTCAATGGCACTGTGCATTTAGAAATAAACAGTCAGAGTTGTGTTGCTCACTCTTTCCAAAATTGCTTTTCGTCTCAGCTCTGCTTTCCCAAATTTTCTGTCTCCAGGAGATCTGTCGCAGGGTAACTCTCTCCATTATTTTTTTCTTATTTTTTCCTTATTTTTTCCTGGCTTCTAGCCGCTAATATGCTTCCAACAGCCAACCTGCTATCCTCAGCATTTGCAACTCCTTCCACCAGGCTGAGTTATCAGTTATCCTGATACTCTTTCATGCCATGCAGGGATCATCATCATGGCTGGGCTTTGCGAAAGAAGATGTGGGAAGGGCTCTACCCACACTTGCTACAAGCGCGCTGATGGCTAAAAAGGACGATGCGGGATAGGCAAGTCCGGCTGCAAAAGGCACAGTGGAAAGTCTCCTTAGGCAGTATTGGCGGGGTACAGTTCTACATGCCACGTATTACATGGTAAATTGGTAGTGTGCCATGGGATAAAGCCCTGGAGGGACTGCAAGCCCAAGAAAGCTGATCGACTTTTCCTCTCTTCCAAGCTCAAAGGCATTGCATTCCTAAAAG
>NW_009710996.1:1478-2580 GCF_000703405.1 Apaloderma vittatum | reverse complement strand
TCTGCCCATTGTTCAGTTCTGAATTATGCACTCCATCTTCCAAAATGGAGAACACTCGTCCACAGGCAACACTGGACCAGATTACACTGGAGAAGCTCCCATTTTCTTTAACCCAGACATGGGAGGAGAACCCTTTGCAAAGGCAGAACGGCCGTTAGATCAGACACAACAGATGTTTCCATCCCCTATGGGCAGCTGGCCTGACGAGCAAAGGGAGAGACGAGACTAAGCCACCTGACACCCGTAGGAAAGGATGACCACAACGCAGCAGTCCAAGGCGCTGTGGTCCCGCCACGCCAACGTCTGCAGCTCTGTAACCATTTCTACGTGGAAAATGTCATGGTAATGTTTTTTTGAACAGTACCTCAGGCACAGATTACTGCTGGTCCCTGCTCTTGTCAGTCTCTCATGGCTGCACTGCTCAGAAGGATCCAGTCAGTCTCTCTGCACCCCACGTAGAGGCGGCAAAAGCTGTCAGCAGAGAGTATTTCTGCAGTATTCCTTATTTAACACGGTTGCTTTAATCACACAGATTTCTCTCGTCGCTGACTTCTTTAAAACTCGGCAACATAAACCGAATTGCACTTCCACGCTATTTCGAAGAGCGGCGAGGGCTGGGCAGGTCACAGCCTTCCTAAATCCATGCGGGCTGTCAGAGCTACCCCAGGGACACAGCCGCACCCATTTGCCTACAAATCACACACCAGGAATCAAAGTTCAGGAGGATGAGCATGTGCAAAGTCCTTCTCCTTCTGCAATTGCACCATGACAGCAAGACATGAGGACAGAAGCGGTTGATTATTTCTTTGTGCTGTATAGGGTGGGGTATTTAGCATGCTGCCAGCATGGGGATGCATCCCACAACGCCCTCCTGTCGCTTCCGGGGGCTTGCCTCTCATCCCCCGTGTTAGCTGGATGCAGTCGGCCTCACCTCAGCTTTCAGATCCAACCCTTCTCTGCAGGCACGGTGTTATCAGAAGCCAGGCAACACAAACCAACCTGCCAAATCACGAACAGCCTTGGAGGAAAACTGCCCGCTCCTTCACCTGCAGCGTCTCTGATGGCGAGTTGAAATCTCTGGGAGGGTTTTTAGGCACCATCA
>NW_009710996.1:0-1364 GCF_000703405.1 Apaloderma vittatum | reverse complement strand
GATCCACCAAAAAGCCGTGCCCATACCCAGCCAAATGCTTCACGCCAGGCACCCGCAGGCTGTCAGGAGGCAGCTCCTGAGGTGGTCACAACACTCGCTTCCCTGTATGTTTCCCAGCTCTGGTGGTTTGGCCCTGATTGGAGGCCAGGAGCTCAACAAAGCCGCTCTGTCGCTCCCCCTTTTTAGATGGACAGGGGAGAGGCAACATATAACGAGAGGCCCGTGGGTTAAGATAAAAGCAGTTTAATACAGCAAAAGCAAAGACCACGTGCGGAAGCAAAGCCAAAGGTTATTCTCTACTTCCCATCAGCGGGCGGTGTTTGACTGCTTTCCCAGGAAGCAGGGCTCCAGTGCGTGTAGCGGGCCGGAAGACAAACACAAATAGTGAATGCCCCCCTTCACTTCCCTCTTCCATCTTGCTTTTACATCTGAGCTGACCTCATACGGTATGGAATACCCCTTTGGTCAGGTTGGGTCAGCAGGCGCTGCTGTGTCCCTTCCAAGAAGTCGCCCACCCCCAGCCTACTCTTGGGGGAATGTTGAAGGACTGGTTGTAAGCAAAACCCAGGTCACCTGCTCAGCAGCAGCCAAAACACTGGGGTGCTATCAACACCCTTCTGGCTACCACTGCGAAAACACAGCACTGTGAGAGCTGCTGTGGGAAGATTAACTCCATCTCAGCCTCACCCAACACAGCCCCGACACAGGCTGCACGCGTCTGTCTCTCAACGCCAGGACTAAAAACACCGTGCGCAACTTGGTGCCTTTGGAAGGAAACGAAGTGTGAGCTGTGGCTCGGTGTTAGGGTGTGTGTGCTGGAGCTGCGGGGATCTCAAGGAGGAGCTGAGTAATGACTGACCCTCTCTGAGCCGATCAGCCCCGTTACAGCGGCGTCAGCTTTGAACTACCACTCAGAAAACACAAAGCAAGAACCAGCTGCCCGGGGCTGATTTTCAGTTTCCAGCCACAAGGCACGGAGCTTTCACTTAACAGGGAACACGTTTGGGCTAACCGAAAACTAACCAGGTCGTGGTTCCTCCTGTCAACAACCAAACCTCCAACACACGGCAAAGGCAGGGCATTTGGTGTTCTGCACTCCATGAGACATTATACACCTTCCTCCTAGAATTCACACCAATCCTTCCCTGTCACCCACGACACATCAGTAACACGTGTGAGTTTCCCCTTCCTACCCCGTCACATGCTGGAAACGAGCACCTGATGCGCCGTCTCTCTGTGGAAGAGCCTGGGACGTGGCTTACCCTGGGCTGGTGTGGGAGGCGTTTGAGGTTTTTCGCTTTCAGCTTGGACTGCGATGGACAAACGTTCAGAAAGGTTCCCATCTGTAATGACACAGGTCAGTC
>NW_009710995.1:88046-97093 GCF_000703405.1 Apaloderma vittatum | reverse complement strand
GCTGCCCCCTCCCTGGAGGTGTTCAAGGCCTAGTTGGATGAAGCCTTGAGTATCCTGATTTAGTTGAGAGGCTTCCCTTCCCATGACAGGGACGTTGGACTAGATGATCTCTAAGGTCCCTTCCAGCCTATGCCATTCTATGATTCTATGTACAAGGAGAGTCTGAAAGATGCATCTATTTTTTGTGAGGGTGGAAAAGTTAGGTACAGGAATGTGTGTCTTCCTGCTGTATATAACCTCCTCATAAGCAGTAGTGAGAAGACAAGAGACAGATTCTTCTGAGAGGTGCATAGCTGAAAGACAAGAGGCATTTGGCATAAATTGAAGTAAAGGAAAATCTAACTAAATGTTTGGGGGTGAGAAGGTGGTTAAGTGTGGGATTAGATTACCAGCAGAGATGGTGGAACTTCCATCCCTGGAGATATTTGTATCTCAGATGGGCAAGGTGATGAGCAGCTTGCTCTCACTTGGAAACTAGTCCTATTCTGAGGTGAATGTTGGACCAGATGGTTTCAAAGATTGCTTCTGACATGACCCATACTCTGATTAGCCTACTGTAGATAAATTTTTGATCCTTTAACATACTGAGATTCTCCATATGGTTATATTATTAAAATCATATGCTGACAAAGTAATTAAAGAAAAATAAGTGTCAAAGAATAAAATACTCAAAGGACACTTGGAAATATTTTTTAAGTATGATTTTTATGCAAAAGAAATAAAAAATCACAGATGACAATTCTTCCTCATAATGATATATTTTAATAAATGACATTATGTCAACACAAAGTAAAATGCAATATTTTCATACAAAAAGTAATAATTGATTAAGCACTCCTCAGCCTGTCAGGATCTCACGCTTCATTAGTCTGTGCACAGCATCAACTTAAATGCTTCACTGCATATTTTCAGGTAGTTTTGAGGAGCAATGAAAATATTCTTTCTCCTGTTGTATTAGTAGCAACACTATAACACTCTTACTGTATCTACGGTTCCGTATTCAGCAGCAGCAGGCTTGACATAAAGTTGGAAAGACTCGGTTTGATTTGGTGCCATCTGTTATGCTTCTAGGAAGATTACATCCATGTTTGTGTTTAATAGTTGTGAGGGTTGTACCACTTTGTGGTCCTAGGTTTGTGCAAACCATCTGCATACATACCTGTGTCTAACTAGTGACGAGCATGCATACATGTATCTAACTGGCTTCGGTACTGCCATCCCAGACTGTCTGGTTATTGTGAAAATAATCCCACAGTTGTAGAGAGGATGGGACTGAATGATCTTCAGGAGAATGTATTTTCCTCCGGAGAGGGGTTGCCATGAACCAAAGGGAAGTTGAATATGGTCTGGCATCGTATGATGTAGCAGCGTCTTTAATAAACTTCAAATTTAGTAGAGCATATGTCATAATAACCACCAGGCATCTGTTCTGCATTGCTTTCCTTGCTTTTTCCAGGGTACAACTCCTGTTTTCTAAAATCTGAGTTGTGACTACAATCTCTTCATCACTTTACATCACCTTACATCATTTACAATCTCTTCAGCAGTTTAGTGCCTTTAGGAAAGGTGGAGAGGAGTTCTGAAGTGTTTACCTCTCTCAGATTCTTACCCATCATTTTTTAGTGAGAGAAATTTAGAATTTAGAAACTGCCATTAAAAATATACATTGCGTAAATCTTCCTGCAATAGCAACAGCTATTATTCTATTGCTGACTCAGTTTCAAAAATACATATTCAGAAGTTGTGTATTCACTACAATCTCTGTATTTTATTATTTTTTAAAAATATTTTGTTTAACATCTTTCATACAATACCATGTGTCATGGATCAAGCCGACTGCCCAGGCTCTCTCACTCCTCTCCCAGTCCCATCTCCACAAGGATGTGGAGAGAGAAAATTCAACTAAAATGGGTTCAAGGACTGAGATTAAGGACAATGAGGGTAATAATCTGCCACTTAAAATATAGAGTAAAAAATAGAGAGACTTGGGGACAAAATATAAATTTAATTTACCAAGCAGCATTTATGGAGCAAGATAGTGAGAAGAATGCACAAATAAATACAACCTGATCTTAAATACACTCCCCACCACTGCTCCCACCTTCCTGGCTATCTTCTCCCCTTCATTGGTGCAAGAGGGGATAGGGGACAGGCGGTTTGGTCTATCTGGCCATGACTCATTGTCCATGGCAGCTCCTTCTTGAGAAAGAGGGCTCCTCGCAGTCTCTCCTTCCTGCCACGTGGTGTCCACCTCACAGGAGGCAATCCTCTTCCTTCTTGGGAGACCCTCTGGGCCACGGAATGCTTCGGACGCATTCCCTGCTGGTGCTCGGTCTCTCTCCCCTGCAGCATGGGGCTCTGCATGTACTGACACACTCTGGACATTTAAACCACTGTCGATCCCCTGAGCCCCCACCATGGGGCTTCACGAAAAGATTCTACTCTGTCATCCCTTTCCCCTTCTTTTTGCTCCAGCACCCTCCTCCTCTTTCTTCTCAGCACGTTCCTTTTTTCTTCTCTCACTTGCCCCTCCTCCAGCAGAAAATCCCTCCCAATACAAAAGACAGGACAGCTCAGGATAAGACAAAACCAAAGGAGAAAGAGAAACGATGGGGTTGCCTCTTAAATACCTTGATGGCAGAGCCGCTGATTGGCCTGGCCCTGGCCAGAGGCAGGTCTGATTTCTACCTGGGAGTTGGAGGCAATTCTCAAAGTTTCACAGGAGTCCTCCTCCACAGACCTCCACCAACTCCACCAGACTCAAACTGATGACATAATGAAAGGTAAGTTTTTCTGGTACAGGGCTTACTTTATTTGTACAAAATAATGTAAAATATTCGTACACACTACTTTAATGATTTCATCAGAAAAAAAACCAAACTAACAAATGTTTACATAGCCATCTGAAAAAAAGATGTTTTAACTTCAGTATTTCTACATCTACAGAAGAAAAATATTTTAACAATAGCTTATTTATTTTCATTTTATCTAACTGAATTAGGCATGTCTTTGTAATCAGTAGTCTTGTACAAGAATTGTGTTATTTCAGAAAAAAAAGGTGAAAGGTTGGATCGTCATAGTTTGACGTTTAACACTGTAGTTTGGTGATGTGCAATTGCAGCCTGGATTCATTTCACAAAAATTGCCTATTATGTTCCTTCCAAAGTGTCAAACACACAGCAGACATGCTACATTAAGTTCTAGTAATTTTAATCTCTTCATTTTTAAAACATGTTCTCTTCTCTCTATTGGTTTTGCGCTAAACATTTTTATTTTTGCGTACTATAGACACGATATAACATTAGAGTACAAAATGCTGAAAGAATGGTCATGGGGAAGGGTATGAGGTATGTTTGCACTCAAAAAATCCCTAGTTAGTAAGCTAGTCAACTATACTGAGATTCATAGGTTGAAATATAATTTAGGTATTGTCTCTGTTTATAAAAATCTCCAAGTCTGAGTGTTTTTTTTGGTTAATATTTATTCTTTCTAGCCTGCCAGTTAATTATCAGGTGTAATTATGGGAGTCACTGTCTCTCACTGAAGTGTTAGTTTACAGACAATGGATGATTTCTGAAGTACCACAAAGCAATGTTGAAGGATTTTTTGCTGTAACTGTAATAATAACAGTGGTGAAGCTAGGTAGTTTATTTTGCCATTGAGTTGCAGACACAATACCTTTGCTGTTTTGTGCTAATAATGGTTTCTTGTGCCTTTGAACCTGATGCAACCACAGTAGGGTTATTAATACGTGTTTCTCGAAAGGATGCACATAAACAATTTAATAGCTTTTAGTAAATAGAAAAGTCCTATAACATCTCATCTCTGACAAATACATTTGTCACTGAAGATGGCTTTCAAGTTAGCAAGCACACTAGAATCTTACATGACCATCGGCACAGAGCTTACATTTAATTTTAAAACTCATGTATTAGTCTGTATGGCTTAAAGTTTGTACACCCGAAGATTGAACTGAGCTTAGTGAATAACATACGGAATTTGAGCTGAGATGTTCAGTAAATTTCTAATTTTTCTTGATTCTCTATTCTGATTTCATGCTTTTATCTAATTTTTGTGGCAGTTATTTCTTCATAGAAAAACCTGGGCTTTTGCTTTTGTTTTCTAAAAAGTCCCCATGTGTTACCTGGTCTAGTCGAGAGGTGGCATCCCTGCCCATGACAAGGAGGTTGGACTAGATGACCTCTAAGGTCCCTTCCAGCATAGGCCATTCTATGATGTAATATGTCTTTTTTAGTTATGAAAAACATTTTGAGTTTATTATAGTGCATGACTCTCTCTCTGAAAGAGAGAAGTTTATTTTTTGACTTTCATCCTTATTTTTCAGAAGAAATATCTGAAGTTTGTTCATTGAGCTCTGGTGGATTAATTCTTTTTTGCTACAGAAAAGCAGATGTTTGTATTTTTTATAGGATGTGTTTTTAGATGGTTTACCTTGGATGGAAACTACCTGCACTAAGAAAGGAGAAGCTAGTAACCACATTCCATTCTCCCTCATTGTTTTTGTGTTAGCCTTCTGACGCTGTCATTTTACTATGCTATACATCAATAATTATTATTTCATTTTAGAACGCTAATTAGAAGAAACAACTTTTCCTGTCAGTTGTTTTACGGGTTAATATATTTTAATTGCATGGAAATAAAATGGTAATTGCCAGGAATAAATGTACTGTGCTGGTTCTGAGGGAGTCTGGCCTCTCAGGCAGATGATGAAAGCAGACAGAAATATACCAGCTTTCAGAAATATAAAAAAGTAGATTTTGCCAGTTTTCATGTTATTTCATATCTGAGATTAAAAAATACATACATTTGATCTACAATTTAAATGTGAAAACAATCAACATATATAAAGTTTTGGTGTTAGGTAAGAAATATGCAATAGAAATATATATTTCTGTTCCATTTCTTCATTTTCTCTTGAAATCTTTGAGAGAATCACATGAATTGGAAATTAGAAATGAAAAAAACCCCTACATCCCCAAACCAAATGTGATTTGAAGGCCTAGTGAAGTGATTCAGCCAAAGGCTAGAAAGCTGATTTAAGTACAATTTGGTCTTGGAAACACTCATTGCTTCTTAGTAAATGCGTATCCAGACAAGAATAGTCATCAGAATTTTAATCCATTAGTGCATAAGCAGTAATACAGCATTTTTAAATGTATTTAAGTGTGCATATGTCTGAGAATTTGTTACTTTCACAAATTTTAATTCTTCACATAGAATAGCATTGCACATCACTGCATAGAGTAGACAAGACCAGACTAGACTAGTTGCATCTGGAAGGTACAATCATCTGGTCTGACTGCTGGAGCGCTCCAGGGCTGTCCGAAAGTTAAAGCCTGTTATTAAGGGCGTTGTCCGAAAGACTCTTAAATGCTCATAGGCATGGGGCATTGATGACTGCTCTAGTAAGCCTATTCCAGTGTTTGACCACCATCTTGGTAAAGCAGGGCTTCCTAATGTCAAGTTGGAACCTCTTCTGATGCAGCTTTGAACCATTCCTGGGCATCCCCATTCTGGGTCCCAGGAAGAAGAGCTCAGCACATCCCTCTCCTCTTCCCCTCTGCAGGAAGCTGTAGAGAGCAGTAAGGTCACTCCTCAGCCTCCTATTCTCCAGGCTAGACCAACCCAAAGTCCTCAGCTGCTCCTTGTAGGACATGCCTTCCAGCCCTTTCACCAGTTTAGTTGCCCTCCTCTAGATGCATTCACCTTGTCGTACCTTGACATCCTCTTAAATTTTGGGGCCCAAAACTGCCCACAGAATGGCACACGGTATTCCTTTGGCCTTTGTGGAGCTTGTGGGAGCTGCTGATTTTGTCTGGGGGTTTGCGATCCTTCCAGCTGTGGACTGGAACTAATAATTCTGCTGATGTCTCTCTGTAACACCACCAACTCACAAGGCGATGTGCTCCGAGGACAGGTCACACAATCACAGAATCATTGGAAGGGACCTCTAGAGATTGTTTAGTTCAACCCTTCTGCTAAAGCAGAATTGTCTGTAGCAAGTTACACTCGATTGCATCCAGGTGGATTTTGAAAGTCTCCAAAGAGTCTACAACCTCCTTGGGTAGCCTGTTTCAGTGCTCCATCACCCTGACAGTAAAGAAGTTCTTCCTCATATTTAGATGAAACTTCCTCTGTTCCCGCTTGTGCCCATTGCCTCTTGTCTTGTCATTGGGCACGACTGAAAAGAGTCTGGCTCCATCTTCCCTGTACCCACCCTTTAGATATTTATAGACATTTATAAGGTCTTCTCTCAGCTTTCTCTTCTCCAGCCTCAATAGTCCCAACTTTCTTGACCTGTCCTCATAAGAGAAATGCTCTTGTCCCCAAGTCATCTTCGTTATTCTCTGCTGGGCTTTCTCCAGTTGTTCCCTGTCTCTCTTGAACTGAGGAGCCCAGAACTGGACACAATATTATTCCAAATGTGGCCTCACCAGGGCAGAATAGAAGGGGAGGATGACTTCCCTTGACCTACTGGCCACATTCTTCTTCACGCAGCCCAGGATACCATTGGCCTTCCTGGCAACAAGGACACACTGCTGGCTCATGATTAACTTACTGTCTACTAGGACTCCAAGATCCTTCTCCTCAGGGCTACTTTGCACCAGATCTACCCCTTACCTAAACTGGTGCATGGGGTTGTTCCTCCCCAGGTGCAGGACCCTACATTTGCCTTTGTTGAGCCTTGTTAGGTTCCTCTCTGCCCAGCACTCCAGCCTGTCTAGGTCATGCTGGATGGCAGCACAGCCCTCTGGTGTATCTGTCACACCTCCCAGTTCGGTATCATCAGCAAGCTTGCTGAGGATACTTTCTATTCCCTCGCCTAGGTCACTGATGAATATGTTGAGTAAGATCGGACCCAGTACTGACCCCTGGGGAACACTGCTGGTTACAGACCTCCAGCTTCACCCTACTCTGTAGATCACAACCCTCAGAGCTTTCACCCAACCAGCTCTCAATCCACCTCACTATCTACTCATCCACCGCACACTTACTGAGTTTCCTAATGAGGATGTTATGGAAGACAGTGCTGAAGGCAAGGCGGATGACAACCACTGCTTTCCAGGAGAGGCAAGACAGGGCAGTGAGGCTGTGCAAGACCAGAGGGAGAAGGCCCACGATGCTCTGCTGAGGACAGCGAGAGGAAGCAGTGGACACAGTCCCAGGAATAAGGGAAGAAAGCAATATGGATGGGAATAGCCACACCACCCAGACTGTTAGCAACAAGGAGACCTTTTCAGCAGTTTTCAAGGCTTTATTTTCTTTTAGTGTCTGATCAGCAGACTTAAGAGGGCCTCCCGTGAAGCCTTAAAAGCCAGTGCAAGCACCAGCCCTGGTTTTGGGTACGCCTTGGCTGTTCTTATAGTGCTATCATTGGGATGGCCTCGTCTTGACTGGAGAAGAGGCCTCAGTGCTGCTGGCCTGTCCTTTTTGCAGGCCACTGTGTTGCGATTTTCAAAGGGAAGGTCGCAAAAATGACAGAACTTATCTACACGTAGATAAGCAGGCACTTCTTTATTGCAGGGCTGGGAAGCTTGGAAATAATCCAATGCTTCGAATACCTCACAAAAATTCAATCTATTTATACACTCTTTTACAAAGTTATAATATTTTAACATAAACATGCATACAATGTCCACTATTAATTTTAACCTTTATAATGACTGGTTCAACCCTTATTAATATTCATATATCTTATTTCCATACAATCGCTGGCAATTGGGGTGAGACCACATTTAACCACAAAACAAAAATGGGGGAGTAGAGAGATAGGGAGGCATGCTTGCGTGAAATGCAACTTATTGATCTGTCTAAATGAAATATGCTGGTATTGTTATTAAAGCACAGGTGTGGTAAAACCAAATCACAGGTGCGGTGAGACCTTTTACAAGTACAAAACATTCCCTGCCAGCTTTGCAGTCTGCACAGCTCTGGCTTTTGCGAAGGCCTGCACATGACTTTTTAGCATAAGTAAAGTTCTATATTCCTTATCCTAATATAAATTAATAAACTAACTTAATTAAAATGGTAATTAGCTATTCATTAAGCAATTAATTCCTTAAAACTTAAGTTTGATTACAACAACTGTGACCCCCAGGGGGGCATTGCCTGCCCTGACCAGGAGCAGAGGGCCCAGACCCAGTGTTCTCAGGGACCTCGTGTGACTCTTCTTGCTTGTTGTGGGTAGGACTAGGGTCAGAGCAGGGGCCGCCAGGCTGATGGCCTTGACGGGCAGCCAGCCGCTGAAGTTGTTGGGAGCTCTTCTGCCTCAGATCAGTCAGGGCTGCTGGAAGGGGCAGGACTAGAGTCAGGAGACTCCCTTCGGGAGGCAGTGGGGCCAGGGACAGCCCTCCCTCCCTCCAGCAGTGTGGTCATCTGTCCTCCAAGCCCAGCAGATGGCAGGCCTCCATGCCCCCACATTCCATGGCAACCTCCATTAGCTAGTTCATGAAGGTCACTGTGCAGTTGAAGAGGGCGGCCCCAGCAGCTGGACCAGATCAGGTCTTAATAGAGGCTAAAGAGTGCCAGGAGAGGTGTGACAAACTCCTGAACTAAGGCTGCCTGTAGACACTGGCTCCAAAATATGCATCCCAGATTCTGACACACTCAGCTCAGCAGTTGCTGGAGGAGAACCGCCTGGTCCCAGAGAATGGATACCCGGGTGCAGTGCCCAAGGCTGCCACGAGGACCCCTGTGCATCGTCCCTGTGCAGTCACGTTTCTGTGTGGTGGAAGACATCTGGAGGAAGATTGGGATCTTGCCACACCAGGAGCCCAATGGCTGAAGGTAGTCCAGGTGGTGGGACAACATATTCCTAGAAGACCTTTTCAGCCCACACTGAGTGCACGATGGACGTGACCATTGTCCTGCAGAGTGGACACTTGGGCTTGCTCTCAGCCCAGCACAGGATGAAGACATAGCAGAACTGATGGAAGCATGGCACGACACAGCTGGCCTCCTCCCAGCTGCACTGGTAGATTGTGCACTGGCTGCTTATCTCGGTGGCCGTGCTCTCCTCGTGCTGC
>NW_009710995.1:76992-88015 GCF_000703405.1 Apaloderma vittatum | reverse complement strand
TGGGCGGGTGGGGTTGGGGAGCCACTCAATCTTGCAGGTGTTGCAGCAGCAGGGGCTGTTGGGCTAGAGAAGGGCAGAGAGGCCTCAATCACTGACCTGGGGAGGGAGGGAAGAAATACCCATGTTCCTCTCTAGAAGAAAACCCTCTCCACAGCCCAGGGGCACATTTTCCCTCCTAGTTCACCTCTGCTCCTGTGAGTGCATCTCCTGCTGCTGCGAGTACATCTTCTGGCTGCCTGAACCTGGCAGGACCAGGCAAACTCCTCTCGGCTCTCAGGTCAGACACAGAGAGCTGCAAGGAGCAACTCCTCAGTCAGTCTGCCCACCAGCACCAAGGCCTCACTCAGCACTGCAGCCTTGCAACCTGCTCGGCTGGAGTATGGGCACGAACCACCTGGCTGGGACTCGGCTCCCCAGTACAAGCAGTGAGGAGCTCAGTGACATCACAGCCTATCCCTTGGAACCCATCTTTAACCCATCATAGGACTGTAGAGTCGTCAATCCTTAAGGTTGGGAAAGACCTCTAAGATCATCAAGTCCAACCATCAACCCAGTACTGCCATGACTACTAAACTGTATCCTGAATCGCCACATCATTTTTTGAATGCCTCCAGGGATGGTGACTTCACCGCTTCCCTGAGCAGCCTGTTCCAATGCCTCAACAATGCCTCTGTGCTCAGGGATGGCGTGATATGAGGCATCCTTGCCCATGATGCTCACCCCAGTAGTGCTGCGGCCCCTGGACACGCACCCAGGGTTCCTCTTTTCTATTTTTACTTTTGCAATTTTGAATAGATAGACACATTGCTTCCCTCAATAATGACAATCCAAATTTTATTTTTATTATGCTAATATAGTATAGTGTTTGATAAAATTATTTATTGTGATGTCTCTAGAGGCTAAAAGTATCCTGTGATTCTATCTGTTTCTGTCTTCAATGGATGACAGAATACAAAGACTCACTGTCGCTGCACATTATTTATTGTCAGTACTTTTTTCTTTTCATTTTTTGGTGGTTTTTTTTCATGCAGAATACTTATTAGAGGTAGATTGACCATGAAGTATTAAAAAGGTTGAGACTTATCTACGGAAGACAGCAGTGGATTTAGTTGTGAGCTATGTGAGTGAACAGTCTGAGCATTCACAGCACAATGAAGAAGCAGCACAGTAAAATCTGGGAGGGAAAGTTTGCCTCCTTTTTTTTCCCAGTGCACCACAGTGAATGCGAAATCATACTGTAGCAAGAAGTGTTTTTCTGTGTACCTGGCTGAAGATGTTCATGTGAATGCCAGTGGGAGGGTGCAGGAGGTAAGAAGAAAACAGAAGAAGAAGAGGACCGTGACAGGCAAATAAAAATAAATGTGTAAGTTAGATGATGCTTAAGAATTTTGCATATCTTTGACATGATCAGTTTGTGTCTTATAAGTTACATCAAGTAGGAGTACACTTCTGTGCAAAGCATGTAACTATATAAAGCTTTTATTGCAAATGAAGAAAAAGTTTCATTTCTAGATTTTCCAGTTGGTCAGACTCTAAGTAGATGTTTTTTGTAAGCAATGGTGGCTGGTATAACATTATATTACATTGAATTCCCACTGGTAGATTAACGTGTTTAAAATAATTTTCAGACTTCAAATAAATATTTTGATAATTTACTTTGACTCCAAATTATTCCTTTGTTGACAATATGTAATGAAAAAAGCTGTTTGAATAATAGCCATCTCAGTGATCTAAAATATGTTTTGTACTTACAATTTAAAGTCTTACATCTATTTAAAAATCTCTTTTACATCTTCAGCTGCTATTTTTTTTATTGCAAGGAACACATATGAAAGCCTTCCTTAGATAGATCTAAGCACAGCTGATGAATTTCAAGCTGCAAAAACAACTAAATTACAAATAAAGTGAAGTTCTATGAGACAAAAAGAAAGATCTGTAACAGACAGAAGGATGAAAGTACCAAATCTTGAATAGAATTATTCCTCATATTAATATTCTGTCAAAGCAAATAAAGAATGAAAAAAAAATCACTGAAAATATTAAAGGAACATCTCACAGGATTTTTTTTTCAAAGCTACCACCTTTTTGTTTTTATCATTTTTGCCATGTCTCTTGCTTTAGGGATTTCACATTAATGAGACTGCTGTGTGCTGTAAATTATTTTTCTTCTTCTCCTAATACTATCATTAAAGGCATCACAAATAATGGATTGCCAGGGCATTAATAGCACTATATTTGTCTTATGTCTAGGTGGATGACAAGTGGTTGCATAATACTAATTTAGTATTTTATTTTATTTTTCTTGATCTATTCATAATTATCTTACCTGTCAGAAGTACTACAACAGACTAAGTCATCAGTTTCCTCCCTTACCAGAACTGTGCTGGGTTCAGATGGTTTGTTTCCAGAATCCATTCAGAATAATTAGCTCACCTAACAAAAAAGGAGTACATAGAGATTGTTTAAGGCCAGACTTTGATAGGAAAATGCTGAGACTGGCACATGAGAGGCTTAGTGCCCATCACCAGGAAAAAAAGAACCAATTCACTTTGTGTCTATGAAATACAGTGGAGATCCTTCCTAGGACTACCTGTATATTCATGAGTGACAAAAAAGAAGAGATACTTGCCTGGTTGTTTAACGCATTGTGTGGTCCTGTTGTAGTCCCCTGTTTAAATGGCTTTTCTTCTGAGGAGCTTTTCTTACCAGGTGGCTGTTGGTAAGAGTATTCCCCTCAAGTTAGCTGAAATATCTTACCTGTAAAACATAAGATTGCGAAATAGATACCAGTAAGAACATAGGTAATATTCCAACTCCAGCTCTAACTTGGAGACTATATGTTATCAAACAATAAAGGTTTTTTAGATAACTTAAATCTTAAGTAACGTAACAGTATGTTAAGCAGAAAATAGGGAATCATTATTAAAGAAGGTTCTTCTTATCAATTCACAGCCTTACAAACATGGAACATATCTCTAACACCAAAACTGCAGCTGATGTTGGAAACTGATGATTGCTGTGGTGGAAGTGTTCTGAAACCCTGAGACAACATGCAGCTCCCAGACATCAAATATAGACTTACATCCCCTCAACTACTAGACGATTTATCTGCTAACAATCAAAACTCAAGTACTAAACAAACATGCTAGTCAAGTCTTAATTTTATGATACCTTGGGTCTTAGTGATACCTCCAGTCTTATATCATACCGTTGTTTCTTACAGCCAGAGTGTGGGATGATTCTTAGTCTCCAGGTCATGATGTAGCCTTGAGAGCTATCTAACAAGGGAGCCCAAGACCAAGGTGAAAATCTGTCTTCATCATACTCTCCTGTGCTGGAGATGGTGTCTATATATACTGTTTCTGTGCAGGAAGACTAGTCTGATACAAAAGTATTGATCTTTTCACAGGTTTGACTACCTGTGCTGGTCTGTTCTTGCTCCTCCATGTGATTATTGACACTTTGCACATTGTTTACCTGAGCGCACATTGGATCATCTCATCCTTTCAGGTAGTTGCAGCTGTTATCTTAGTTTTATTGTTTTTACACAATTATGCCAAAAAGTCAGGCACTACAAAATATTCAACTTCCTACTTCATATTGGGTAGTCTTGTGGTAAAAAACAAGCAAAATAATTCGTTTTTCTCTTTGAAACAGAACAGATTTATAGTAACTTGGATGCAAGGTAAATAGGATATGTTTCTCAGGTATGTTTCTCATACAGGTCTGTCGCTTGTTATTTCGAGACAAACTCAAGACCGCCTCAATTCCAGTATCAACAGAAGCCCTTTGTGTGTAAAGCATCCAGTTTAAATGGACAAATGGGTAGATGTGGTGCTTAGGGACATAGTTTAGTGGTGGACCTGTCACTACTAGGTTAACAGTTGGACTCAATGATTTTAAAGGTCTTTATCAACCTAAATGATTCTGTGGTTCCATGATTCATTTTACAGTAAAGCACATAAAAAGCACAAAACTAGCCATTTAAATCTGTAGTAGTAAGACAGCTACATGCAGACAGATCCTGAGTGTCTTGTGCATTTACTTAGTGTACGCACACAGACCTGAGGCTGCTGAATACCCCAGGCTTTTTGGTCTCTCCTGGGCATTTCTGAGAGCGGCAGTAGCGAAAGAAAAGCATTTAACTATTTTTAGGAGGCATTTTGGAAGTTTTTTTTAGAATTATGGCTCTGATCAGGCTGACCAGTATCTTGCTAATTCTAACTGCGCAAGTGCTACTGTACGGCCAGTCTGCCATGTGCAATGAGGTTCTGTGCCGGGGCAGCAAGTCTCAACACAGCCCTATCAAACTAAAATCACAAGGCCTGTGCTACAGCCTTTCTGAAGAGAAAAATGGAATCCTTGCGTGAATCCAGAAAAAAAGAAACAGAAGAAACAGGAACATCAATCTCGAATGACACCTGTAGTGCAATGCATTTGTGTGACACTTAGGTAGCTATTAAACAGACGGGTTGCATATGAATTGCTGCAATCAGTTTGAGAAGAAACGATGTAATAAGACAAATCCAGCATGTAAATATTTGCATAATGATTCATTTATTAGGCATTTTTGAGAAGTACATCTTGCATGAAGAACACTACATGTGCTAGAATAGCATGATACAAGTAGATGTTTTGAAAAGCATTTAATGCTTAAAATAAATAAGCATATTTTTCACCTTTTTAATTCCTATTTTTCTGTTCAAAGCTAATCACTCAAAATAATGATAGCTGATCAAAGGATTAGATTTAAGTTTTGTTTTAGCCAAAAATATCTAGGACCTGGAAACTGAGAAAATATATACATTTGTTTAATTCAGTGTCCTTTATGCAAGTGAAGTTTTCAATTAAAACAACCAACTTCCATTCTTGAAATTTAGTTGAATTAAAAAAAATAGTCAGGAGAATACCTTAAAAATAGTTGATTGGAGAGAGGGACATTAAATACATCATAGGGATATTTTAATATGTCAAAAACTGACTCTTGTACTATAGAGTAATGCCTATTTACATGTCACTAAGACTGTCCCATTATTTCTCTTCATTTCATGAAATTTTCAGCTACAGATCATATTAATGACTGCAGACTGCCAACATTTGTGCTTTCAGTACTCTTTCACATTTGCCTGGCTCTGCAGCAGTAGTACAGGAGTTGCATAAACTTAATATCTTATATCCACAGAAGCGCTGTGTATTGGTTAATCGGAAGGGAAGCCACATGAGCAGCACTGGCAGGCTCTGTCGCTGAGCCCGAGGGACACACACAACAGTAAAGCTGTCCAAGTTGACGTTAGTGGGAGAAGGAACTGAAAAAAACCGAGCACCTGGCTTAAGCAATAATAGCAAAACCCAGCATCTCCACAGAGCAAGTGTGCAAAACGGTGTGTATTTTGGAGTTATGACTGGTGTGAGGAGAAACCATGGTGTCCATCCACAGTATGTGATGAGTCACAACACATATTATGAGCAAGAACTTGTGTCTCTCGGGCAGGTGGCAATGTCTGGATGGTGGTGGTGACATCAACATCCTGATGAGCCATGGGGGTGTTCCTGGTTATCAGGAGTGGTGTGGGTCGGCAGAAAAGCCAGCGTCATCCTAGGGTCCATACGAGGACAGTTTGAGTCATTAGTCAGAGGACACAGCACGGCACTAATTACTGTGTTAAAAAGAGACATTGTTTTACTGTGCTGAAAATGTGAGGCCAGCTTTTTTTACGACTTCGACACTGTCTTTGTTGGCAGATCAATTAATGTAACACTTAGGAGAAACAAATATTCACAGATCTTAACCACTTTAAAAGTTTCTCCAAGGATTATTTTCAATTTCTTGCCTGCTGCATTGTTCTTTTTTCAAACTCTGTAAACCAGGGATATATGTGTAAGTGACAAAATGCCCTAACTAGCTTTAATCTTCTTAGTACTTCTAAAAAGCTGTTACCCACTTGTGATAATGGAGTGATTTTTCTCACTCTAAATTTAGAAGTTTTTTAGTAATTACCTGATGACAGCATTTCAGTTTCTAAATATCAATGCCTTTTATATATATTCCGATGTCTTAATATCTTTGTTACCAAAATGATAGCTAAGAATCTGCTCGGTTTTGTCTGCTCAGGTAAACACTTTAAGGACTTTTCTTTGATTGACAGCAAATGTAAATAGTAATAAATTAAAAATTCTTGTATTATAACTTGAGTTGTATCTTGTACTCTTTATCTGAGTCTTAGCTGCCCAGCTACTGCTTCCTAAATGAAGGAGAGCATATATAATATTTTTATTTGAACTAAGAAAATTATTTTTCATCTTATCATCAAAGTATTAGGATTTGTAGTGATCAGAAAATTAATGTTGGTTCAAGTAAATTTGTGAGATTTACCTTTTAAATATTATACTTTCTCTAAAAGGACTGAAGAAACATTTGCTGAACATTAGGAGACAAGATACCTGTGTGATGTAAACTGGTGAGAAATTTACCGAAATGCCAAGAAAAGCCAGCTGATGAGCAAGTACAGAAAGTTTTCATGCTGAGTACTAAAAAAGGAAAATAAATTTACCTTTTATCATGGAAGGCTGAAAAAGAAAGAAAATTCCTCACTAAGAGTAGAAATATACTTTGCAGAATATGAATAACATTAATAAAAACTATTATTCTCAAGCTTCCAGTACATTTGTAAAGTTCGGTATTAATATTGTTAATTTTCACCTGGTTTTCATCACCTGTAAATATCACAAGCTTTACCTGTCGAGTAGCAGCACTTGTCAAAAGCTTATCTGCTGAAACTTAACTTTTTTAAAGAAAAAATACATTACTTGTGAGACTTGAGATAAATTTAAAGCTCTTACTGTCAACTGCAAGCCTCAGATTTTAATGATCTAGTTTTCTATAAAATCCAAGAATTCGATAAAAATATCTCAGTTTCTTTCTGCTGAGAAGCAGAAGAATGAATTCTGATCGTTTTCACTAACTGTGAGCCTTCTGAAGGAGTTTTAGTTTTGAAAACTAGCAATTGGCTACAGCAAGAGTTTTCACATAGCTGGGCTTTACATGTTTTTGTATAACTAGTGGACATGTATTAAGAATCACTTGTGCCAATGTGCTTTCTAACCAACATATATGAAACATCTTTTAGAAATATCCTTATATAACCAGTATTTGGATTATTCTTGATGAGCAGTGTTGCTTGCTCCCTTAACTACTTCCAAATGGTACCTTCCTTAATAGCTTAGTACATTACTGTATCTAGTGCATTGGTGCCCTTCTGGAGATATTAATTGTAGTAAATTGTTAGTAGGGAATTTCTATATGGGAAAAATAAAAAACTTAGGTAATAATAAAAACCGAAAGCTTCAGAGTAGGCGGATCATTCACTTCATTTTTGAAAGCTGAGCAGCAAAACCATATTTCTATATGAATCGAAGCATAGACTTGTCCTATTTGTTAATAAAGTGAACATGTTTACGTCTTGAAATCTGCTTAGCTTATTGTTGTACATTTATGATAAATCTGCTTATGATACATGCAGAGAAGAAGCTTTTGCTGAGGATGTTCTACTGAAGTGGCAGAATATCTTTTGCCTTACACAACCAGAACTATGTTCACAGAAATTGCAATATCCTTTATTTTCCAAATTAAATTATTAATGAGGTACGAATGAGACAAGGGGGGGGGAAACATATGCATCTGACATCTTGCTGTAAAGGAAAAGAAAGAAAGAAACAGTAATTAGAACTGTTGTTAGTAATAATCTATATGCTAACATGCTCTGGGCAGTGGCCATACCACTACAAAAGTATCTGTTTAGTAATATATGTGCTAGACTTATGTGGATATTAGAAACATTGGAATTGGATTATAAAGACTTAAAAAATTAAAAACCTTCAAATTAAAAGCATAAAACCATCGTATTATTAGGCTACTAAACCTGCTTCAGTGAATTATTTTCCATTTTCCTTGTTGTATTAAAATTTAACATGTTAACATTTTCAGTTATGTGTTCAGGGCAGCAGTTCTCTTTTTTTTTTTATAAAGTACAAAAAAGATAATGTTTTCCAACTTACAGTAAATTTTAATCTATTTGCTTTTATTTTTTAAATTACACACCTAACATCACAAGCTGCATAACATGGCTGAGTTACAGACACTAAGGAGAAATTCTAACATTGTTTTAATAATAATGGTTTGTCTTCAACTATTTCTAGAGTAAATAATAGTTACAAAAAAATAGTAAGAACTGTCATATGAAGTATTGTTTGACTCCAAATAAACCTTTTTTGCCTATGAATCTTGTGGGATCCGTTCAGGAACTGGCTTAACTGTACAATTCCCAAAGATTCAAACAAATGTATTATAACACACATTTTAACATTGCAGCGGCCTGAGAGTGTGGAAAAAACCCCATCAGTAGCATAAATTCTTACAGGCTTTTGACATGTAAGATGATGAGGGGAAAAAGATGGTACAATATTTATTATTCGTTTAATAAGTAGGTAATTTTGAAAATGAAAATTAGCATCCTTGAGAGAGATTTTATTATAAGGCTCATCTTTTTTGTTAAGATGCATAATTCTAATTTTATCCACTGTTCTGACACTTGATGTGACTTTAGATTTAAAGCTGTTTCAAGGCAAGACTTGGATAACACTGGTTGATTTAGAAGGAATACTCGTTCTCCCCACCCTATTTTGTGTGCAGTCTGGTAATATACGGAAGAGTGCCTCTCGGTATGTGGCCAATAAGAAGCAATACCTCTTCTACTTTTGCTAGAAGAACATTTTTATTATGCGAGCATTCTGGTTTGAGCTAGACAGAACCAATTCCATTCAGTGATTTTACTCTCCAGTTCAGTCTCTTCTAAGAGGTCGCACTTTCTGAAGTCAGCAGCATGTTTTTGCAGACAGTGTGTGCTGCTGGCAGTGATAACACCTGATGTTCACAGTTACTGCCTGGGACCGGGATGCAGAAAGGCTCTTGCCAATACTTCTTCCTATTGTCACCAAGGCCACTGCTGGCCCCTGTGTGCCACGCTGGGGATTCCAGGAAGTAAGAGGGGTCACAGGGAAGTAAATGGTTGCACCTCAGGGGAGTACCAGACAGGACAGGAAACAAATGAGAGTATGCCATTCAGTATACATTGTATTTAGTATAAAGCTGAGGGATTATGAGGGGTAAGTCCTCTTCATTTATGGCTGGCATCTGAGGAGGACTCCATTTGATCTTCTGTCTTTGATCCTGATTCTGAGTTCCTGAATCCAGCTCCTGTGCCCACTTTCCCTTTGCTGCTGAGCCTCAGGTTTCCCTGGTGCCTGCCTGCTCTGCAGTGGGGATTGCTATCAGAGAGGAAGTCAGGTTTGATATCAGTTTTGCATATATTTATAGATAGCTTATTATTTTCATTGTTTACTTATTAGTACTATTATTGTTTTATTAAAACAATTTTAGTTTTAGTTTTCTTCTCCAATCTGTAGATCTCTCTGCCTTATGCCCTTTCCCTTCCCATTTGTGGAAGGAAGGAGAGAGGTTAAAGGGCATCCACCAGAATTTAGGTGCCAGCCCAGACCTAACCCTTTACATTAGTTATTATTAATTAAGAAATTGTATAGATAATAAAATACTTTCTGAGGCTGATGATCATAGACATTTGTGCTTAATATCTTATTTAAGGAAATAAATATTCTAGTATAAATCTATCTTGGAGGTACCTACAAAACCAGACAGGGCAGCTACAAAAAATCAAAATTATTCTAATCCAAAAACCACCACACACTCCAACAGACAATGTATATTACAGATTCAGATGCAAGTTGATAATTATCACTACACAACTGGATTTGGGAATTTACGACTATTCCTCTAGAAATATGACCAAAAATGTGCACATAGTCACTCACTAAAAAGGGGGAAACCTCTTTCTTAAGAGTACCCAGCAAATCATAGAATCATAGAATAGTTTCAGCTGGAAGAAATCTTGAAGATCATTGAGTCCAGCCTTTGTCTCATACCTATCATCCTACTAAACTATGTCCCCCCAATGCAACATCTAGGCAGCTCTTAAACACTTCTTAAATCACTCACCCTCAGAGAGAAAATGGCTCTCTCAAGGATATATCCAGAAGTCTCGCTCACCAGTGGGGGGTAGTGGGTGCTCTCAGTGTCGGGAAGTTTCCTTGGACAGAGTCTTGATTCAAGCGGAAGGGAGGTCCCCGACTGAGGACCTGCTCCTCTTGAAGAGGACCGACACAGATTGTCTCTCTGGGGAGGCCCTATTTATACCTGAGTCGAGTCTGGCTGTGGTTAATTTCTAACTAGCTCAGGAGCCAGTGCACAAAAGACATGCTAAACAAAGTCATAAGGCCTCAATTGTCATCCTTGCCAGGTCCTTGGAGCAGGTCTGTTTTCAGATGTTTTTTCAGGGCCTGATGTCTGGTCTTTTGCAAGCCCTGTTGTCTCAGAGGATGCAACTTCCACAAAGTCTAATATCTTTTATTTCAAATGATCCTTAAATACTCTCTTTCCAACATTTTTTCTGGGAAAGGAGAGAAGAACAAGCTCAGCTTGAAGAGGATGTGATATGTTCCTTACTATGTCTTATATTGACTTCTAATTGGTTTTGTTTTCTAAAATGTAATGCTGCGCAATGGTTTGAGCCCACCCAGTCAGCAACAAAGAAGCATGTGACTGCCAGCTCTCTCTTACCCCCTGTTTTTGGGATTTTGAGAAGAAAACTATATCAAGAGGCTGAGGGGTCAAGATTAAGGATGGGGAATGTTTACTCACCAGTTATGGTGACAGGCAAAAAACCAGAGTAGACTTGGGGAGTAAACATCATTTAATTTAGATGACAGAACCACAACCAGTTTACCAATCAATCCGATCAGAGTAGAAAAGTAAGAAAACTGAATACAGAGAGATCTTAAAAATACTCTCCCCCCATCCTTCCTTTCTTCCTGGCTACCTCCTACCCACTCTATGGTGTAGGGGGGCAGAGTATGGTGTCCCTTCCCTTCCCTTCCCTTCCCCTCCCTCTTC
>NW_009710995.1:38180-76898 GCF_000703405.1 Apaloderma vittatum | reverse complement strand
CATGCCTGCCCTTCCCTTCCCTTCCCTTCCCTTCCCTTCCCTTCCCTTCCCTTCCCTTCCCGGGGACTCAGCTCAGTTCTTACCAATTGAAACATGAAGGACATGATGCAAGAAGAGTGAAGTGCTCTGTAAGTTCTTGTCTGTGATAGCTCCTCACCATGGGCTGTGAGATATAGAGAGCTGGAACATGGGTCAAGTCAGGAGACTGATGTCACTACTAAAATTAGCCATGCTCAGAAGGAAGCATCAAAATTCTTTGAGTAATTAATCAGGTCCCGTACTGAAGAAGGATCAACGGAGTAATATTTTAGCATGTTTTTTTATGTCTCAACATACAGTAGTTGAGATGATGAAGTTCATGATAATGCATGATAATTCTGTATATATTGGATACCATAGGTTTCACTTAAACGCCAAGAGGCATTTGGGGCTTGTGTGCCAGTACTGATCAAAGTAGTTCTTGACTATTTTATAGTAGTTATGTGACTTAATTTTTGAACCTGCTACACTTCACAACTTTTCAGGAGTTCCTAAATAATTAATTCTGTTGATGTAGTCAAAAGCAGAAGCTAGAACTAAATAATATATGAAATTCTGACTATTTCTTCTCTGGATATCAAGTGTTAAGTACTGCAAGGGACTTGACTATGATCTGCATTCACAGACCTGGCAGTCAGGTCTTGGAAAGTACTGAAAATTATTTTTAATGTTTTCACAGGGATGCTGGTATGATTAGTGTAGTATAGTAGTATAGTATTAGTATAGAAAGTGCCAGTATTTGCCAGAACTGGTTGCATTTGCTAAAACCGAATCTCAGCTTTCCTGAATGACCACATAGACTTTTAGACATTGAAGAAAGTGAAAGAAATAACTTGAAATATATGCTACAAGAACAAATGAACCCAAAGCGATAGCATATGGCAGAAGATTGAGAAAATCTTTAAGTTAAATTTCCAGTTGCCAAATAGTTACATATCAAAACTAACCAATCAACTGACAAAACAACCCCCAAATGGATCTGTTCTTTTACTTTGTCATGGGAAAAATACTTTTACATACTCCTGTAGAAGAGATACGTCTGGGAAACTGATGCAATTTTTTCTTACGTAACTGTTAATGGTATTTTCAAAAAAAATTATGGAGAAATGGGCATCAGAAAAATAGGCTATTGCAAGTAAAATGAGAAGAAGATAAAGAAGCTTGTATTTGCAGTTGTACAGAAAATTGAAGTAATGTCTTAAAAATGAGTAAGTTTCTTTTCTGATGAATAGCCTTTCTGAATATAATCCATTTAATTGAGATCTGAGACACAAATGCAGCCAGAGATTGTTGAAGTATTTTTGATAGAATTATTTCCATAGGAAAATGTGACTCTCAACTGATAAAAATATTCTACTTTTAAAATACTTTCCTAAATCTACTAGGGGAAAAAAAATCGAGCAAAAACTTTTAAAATTATATTTTGACACCATCTTTTGATCTTTGATTTTGAAAACACCACTTAAAAAAAATTTGTATACTTTGATGTTTAAAAAATGACAATTTAACTTTTTCATTTCTTTAACCTACAAAAATAAATTAGATTTTGCTTTTTTTTTTAAATCCTTGGCAAAACCAGAAGAAATACCTTTCTCCTGCAACACTGAACTGAAGAGACAAGACTGAGAATCATCGTCTTCATTAGTCAGAAACAGACAACTGAAAGTTTTTCTTTTCTTCTTTTTCTTCTAAACTCTTTCAAACCAAAATAAGTCGACAAGAATCGCCTGTGCCCTATCCCCTCCACGTGACTGATCTGTGAAAATTCCATTTGGTAAAATTTGTTTTCTTTTAAAAAATCTAGAGCAGTAGTCCTTAACAAACGACAAGAAAAGATGGAGGATTACATTATGATTAGCGAAATCACATTTATCAAAAGTTTATTTTTTGTTCCACAACACAAAGTAGTCTCGGTACAATGAACTAGTGCAGTTCCTTTATAAAATGCCAGATTAGAAAGCTCGGATTGAGAGACTTCACTTCCTCCTTTACACATTGTTTTCTTCTGCACAAATCTGCATGTCAGTTTACTCTGTGGACAGAAGTTACACAGTAGGCTACTGTATCTGGTACTGAAAAGTGTCTATAGCTCACACAGCATGAGAAATGGAGCAAAATCTTCCTTATAGCAAAGGTTACCAACACACAGTTCACTGTTAGTCAATACGGTTACAGTCACACAATTGTTTCTTTAGTTTTTCTTTATTTTTTTTTTACCTTATTACACATAACTTTGTAGTATCACTTTGGGCTAGGGATGTTTTGGCTCTATTTTTCAGCTAAGGAGTGGAATTACAAAGGGGATAAGTGATTCAACCTCTGCTAGGAAATGAATAAATCTTGATAGAGTTTCTCTCACTAAGATAGACAGTTTGACAAAAATGTTACATATCTCTCTACTCTTGCCATAGGATGGTATGTTAGACACTTCACAGTTTCCTCGTTTGTAAAGAAAAATTTCAAAAACCTTAGCGTAAACAAAAATCAGACCTCAGCAATGCATCAATGGAAAATGTGAACATATATTTTTTTCCGAAAGTTCCAGGCAATCCTACTTTAGCTATTTCTCATTCTTTAATGTGATTTAGAGCTTCAGATTAAGGAAAATAGAATAGTCTCAGAGATGTTGTTAAAGATCAGCAAAGGTAAATAGTTTATCATTTCCTCCTTAAGGCAGTAGAGAGTTTACTGAGTTTTGTATTTATCCTTACATTATTGACTGGCAAGGGTGAAAGGGAATTGCATATTTTAGGCTAAGTAGAAATGCCTTTGGTCAAGGTTTCTCCCTATCACAAGTAAAAGTCATTAAAAAATCATCTTTCTCAGATTTTTTCCCAAAATTTAATTTCTTGTAACCTGTGCTGCTCTCACCCCATCAATGAACACTTTCAAGTGAAAAAAAAAAAAGGCAAGAAACTTATTAGTAGTTTATAAGAGGATAGGAACGGATAGTTAAGGCACATTTCAGATTTAATCATGGAAGAGCACTGCAGCCGCAGTTCTAGAACATGTTCAGTATTCCTTTCAGTATATATTACAACAGCCCCGATAAATTAACTTAAGCAAGAATCTTGGCTTACAAAATAAAAGATGCACCAACAGTTTAACAATTATTAGATGCATATTAAGTTATTAAATTTTTTTTCTGGAGTGTTTTAAAACACAGTATACAGCTAAATATATTATTAACATTTTGACTTAGAGCTTGCCATGGCTAATTAAAAAAGGTCTGTTATTTTTAAAATTATTGTAAACAGATCACCCTGTTTTAATGCTTTTTGAATTACTCATCCTATATTTGAATAGAACTCTTCATCAGCATCAAACATTGGAGTGACATGTCAGTAGCCTGATGAAATCAACGCTTCAACTCTCCAGTAGCATACACAACTCATGTTCTACTGAATGTTTCAAGACAGAAGTTGGAATTCTGCTGCTTTGGATAAGTATTATTTTCCCCTGTGTTTGCTATCTGTGTAATTTTTGATCTTGAGAATTTACATTTTTTATTTCCAATACTGCAGAATGTTTTCCATGTAATTGAGCAGCAACTGTAAAAAAACCCCAAAACTAAAACAAACCAAACAGATATTTGTATCAAACGTTCATTGACAAATTAACATTTTTATCTCTTTTTGCGGATTGTAAAATTGGTTCACAAATTTTGACATGTTTGTTGGGTTGCCCTTGGCTGTCAGGCCCAGGAAGCTGCTCTCTCACTCCTTCTTCTCAGCAGGACAAGGGAGAAAATATGGTGAAAAGGTCATGGGTTTAGATGAGAACTAAGAGGTTGCTTACAGATTACCATCACAGGCAAATCAAACTTGACTTTGTTAAAATTAATTTAGTTTATTAACAATTAATAGCAGTGCAGGATAGTGAGTAATAAAAACAAAATCAAAAATACACACAGTCCTGCTTTTTCCCAGGCTCAACTTCATGCCTAACTTCTCTACTTCCTCCCACTCTGATCACTGCAGGAACACAGAGAATGGACACTGTGGTCAGTTCATGACAATTTGCTTCTCTTTTCCTTCCTCCTTACGCTGTTCTCCTGCTCCAACATGAGGCCTCTTCTATGGGATACAATTCTTCACAAACTTTTTCAACATGGGTCCTTCTCACCAGGTGTAATCCTTCAGGAAGACTGCTACAGTGTGGATACACTATGGATTCCAGTTCCTGCCAGACCCCTGTTTCTGCATGGGCTCACCGTCGACTGTAGCTTCCTTCAGGGCATGTCCACCAGTTGTGGTGTGGGATCCTCCCCGGGCTGCAGGGAGACAATCTCCATGGTCTTGCAGAGGGGCTGCCGGGGAACCTCTGCTCTGTCACGCTCAGAGCCTCGTCCCCCTCCTTCTTCACTGACCTTGGTCTCTGCAGGGCTATTTTTCTCACAATTTCTCACTTTTCCAGCTGCTGCACAGCTTTTATTACCTTTTCTTAAATATGTGATCACAGAGGCACCACCAAAAGCCATCTTTGCAGCTTCCCCTCTCTCCCCAATACCAAAATCTTGCCATGTAAAAAAAATACAGCATGTTATACCTTTTTTTTTTTTTGGTTCTATTATTGTTGTTGGTAGAGAGTTGTACTGATGTAACATCTTCCTGATCATGGAAGATTTTCCAGAGGAAGGTTTAATGGCACCTATTTTCCTTGAACTATAAATCCATGGAAATGAGAGTGCTTGTTTCCTCAGGAGAGATTTTATCACTTTAATTCTTCAAACATTTGTAAAGACTGGTGATTCATTGCGTAAAATTTGATCTTTGATGTAAACACGGCAGATATACTAGTTGCTTCGAAGTTTGTGTCTGAGGTTTCAAGCTGGTATCTGACGCAGAGACTGGATAGAAGGGGTTGAGCACAGCTTGGTGTGTGTACGGGAAACCTGTGCCAGGGCACAGGCAGGCAGGCACAGTTAATTGGAGCAGTTGAGCCTAGAAATGACTCATTTAGGAATCTTTATAATTGTTACAGGGAAACAAAATTAAAAAAATATATTTGTAAATATTGAAGTGACTTAGACAATTTTAATGGACAGAGCATTTTAGACACCTTAAATATATGACTAATAATAAGATTATTAACTAATTTTAACTAGTGCTCTGAAGCTTCTCTCATTTTTAATTAATGTAGCCTTTATGACTTTGGTGCAGAGTACGTGGAAGATCTCCTTTCATGCCTACTAGCTGCATTGTATCAAAGAGCTTTCTCTTAGAGGCTTTTTGACACCTGAATTTTAGTAATAGCTCTTGTTGAAAACAATAGGTATAGCTGGGCATCATCAGAAAACCATCAAAATCTGGGACTATGATGACTCACCATCTTTTCCAACGGCTATTGGACTGTATTCCAGTAACTGGGAAAAAAGTAAGCTGTTCTATTCCATGTTAAATCTCGTCTGTGTATATATCATCAATGAGCTGTATATTACAGAGAGACCTGTGCATGATTGCAAAACTTATTGAGCAGGTGCTTCATGATCTCAAAATTTCTTGAGCAGGTGCTGTCCTGGAGACCGGTTTGAGTTCCAGTTGTGAAATGCTTGAGACAGTGGTTTATATCAATTTTTTCATTATTTACATGGGTTTGGTTTGGTTGAGTGATGTATGTCTGGTTTTTACTTTTGGTTTGATTGATTTTTTTGTTTTCTTTTCCAGTAACATCAGCACTAAGAAAATAGGAAGAAATTAAACATGCATTTTTTTTCACTCCTAGTTGAATATCTAGTTGGTTAACTGCCTTCCAGTTTCTGGGATCTTGTAAATACACACTTTAGAAACTGAAGCTTCTGGCAGATTTGTCTGGAAATGGTGACTTCTTTGTTACTGGTTTTATCAGAAAGGTTCGCTGATATCTGCTGTTCCTGTTATCAGCGGAGCTCTGTAGTGACATGCTGTAGTCAGTCACCTACACACATTGTTTAAAACAGTTGAACCCAGGAAAGTTTCTCAGCTTCCTGGATGCAACAGATCCTTCCTGTGAAATAACAAAGCAGTCTATGTCAGCAGAATGGAGCAATTTAACAGCAGCTTAATTCATTATCTGGAAGATGGGGGCAATTCTACAGTTTAATACACCTAGGACAGGAATGTTGGTAATGACTGAAAGGGAAATATTGCTTTAAACAAACATTAGGTTAAAATGCAGTTAAGTTCTAGGAGTTCCAGGGAAGAAAGCAAAGGCAAAGTACTAATTCCGTTCAATACTGTGTGTCAGATACTTTATTGTGGATGTAGTCATAAGGAGGTAAGCACAGCAAGGACTGTGTTTGGACATCATATCTTCCATTAGGGCTTTATTCCTAGTATTAGCTGACATATCTAGAAGGATTAGATTGTATTTCCTGGACCCAAAAGTCCTCATTCAGGGTTGAACTGATCACACTGAAAGCTAAATAAAGCTCTTTGAGTACTGTTATCTGTATACCATCTGTTTGCTCTGCCATCTACTTGTTTCCTGTAGTTCTTGATACAGTTAAGGCTTTGCTAAGAGCATGATGTCTTGTTCATGTCAACCACTGTGCCATGGCCTGGTTGCATAAATGTTAACTTGGACAGTTTAAAATTTATGTCTCAATATCATCTTGGAAATTGTCTAATTTTGTAGGTGCCCTGTATTTATTTGTACCAGATGGCAGCTGAGTCTGGAATACTTAAATGGCCTTGCACCTATGCCTAGGTTTCTTATGCAGAATTCCTAAACTGGTAGTTTCCAAAGTGAGTATTCTCAATGCAGCAGAATCTTGAATTCAGACAAATACTGCAAGTCTGATAGTACATTTAGGTAGTATATCATTGCAAGAAAAAGTATGTGAACCTTTTGGAATTTCATGATATTCTGCATTAATTTGTCATAAAATGTGATCTAACCACTACCTAAGTAAAGAGTATTGACAAATATAATGTGCGTAAAATAATAACATAAGAACAATCCTAATCCTCCATGTCTTTTGTCTCTCTGTGTGTCTTGTCTTTGTCTCACAGATCAAACTGACCTTGTCTGAGCAAGGGAGCTGGACTAGATGAACCCAAGAGGTTCTTGCCAACGTCAGCAATTTTGTGATTCTGTGTTCACACTAATGAGAATTAGCCACACTCAAGGTACTTTACTAAACTAGTACTTCTGATAAGATCTTCCCACCCTAGTAAGCTCTTCTTAGTAGGGGACAGTCTTGTATGAAATATTAGAATACAAAAAATCTAGAAGACTTTAATTTGCAAGTCAAAAAGAGACATGTTTTGTAGATTTTTAGTGAGCTGACAGTGCTGTACTTCATGAATGTAGATTCTAGCTGCATGTTCTAATTAACAGACATCTGTTCAGGCTTTTAGGCTTTTAGTGTCGTAATTAAATGCTTAGTTAATATTTCAGGTTACATGAATGCAGTCTTCTCAAAGCTTGAAAAACTTCTTTAAATAAGCACATCACCCACTTGTTTCGAGAAGTTTCTTTTCCTGAGCAAGGCAGGCTTGACAGACTTTGAAGTGCATGTGCAGAGCATGGAGTGATTGCTGTAGTGTTTCGTAATAGTCAGCCTCTTTGCAATTAGGACAGGTAGTGATTCCTTTGCCAGCAAGGCACCGAGTGTATGACTGGAAATGGCTGTTTGGTTTAATGACAGAGTTTGGTTGGGCTAAATGATAAAACTGGGAAAATGGTAAAACACAAGTATCAGCTCTAAAGTTCTTGTTAATAACAATGTTAGAAAGCATGGCAAATATGAAATCAATAAAGAAAAAAACATTCACTAATTACATTGATATACAACTTAAGACATTTGTAAGGAATATTACAGCATTAGCCATTATTAGACACTTAGTCATTGACAATAAGTACTTGGGGAAACAGTAAAGAATACAATAAATTTTTGCTGTTAAAGAGGTGTGAAATTACTTTGTTACTTTCTGCATCTCTAGTACTGTATAAGTGAATCTTGAAATTTATTAATGCCCTGTTCACTCAAGTGCATTTGATAGTTAAATGCATCTTAGTTCGCAGTCTTCATGAATCTTGAACAGCTGCTTTTAAAGACAGTAGCATAAAGCAGAGCAAAAATAAGCTATAATGTACTGAGTGAGTTTTTACAATGTATTTGGTATCAGGCTCATTTTGCCTCCAATAATCTCAGTAATTTTTTTAATAATTGCTTTTAAGTAGATGTAGATTTAAGCCAAATCTCAGTGATTTGGGATAATTCCTAGCCTTAGCCGTCCCATCGGATAATGACAGCAGAGATAATAACAGAAATTTTTGATGCACAAGCACTCCCCAAAATTAAAGACAGAAGTAGCTCAATATGCAAAAATTAATTCAACCAAAATACTGCTAACCAAACGCCACTGAAAATTCTCAGTTTACTTCCAAGTGATACAGAAGTTTTGAGCAGATCTTCTTGGTCATATTAATTTGCCCTTCTATTTTTCTTGCCATGCTGGCAGGGCTGAAAATTAATAGTAGCTCAGTAAAACTGACAGTTAAACAAATCATTAAGATACCTGCTTTTTGGGGGATTGTATTTAGTAGGAAGAAATAATATCTCTTTTATTATACCCTTGACCAGTTGGAAAACAAAATGCTAAGCTTTCAGATAAATGGTTTCAAGTCTGCAAGAAAAAGACACAATTATTTAACCTTTTGACTTTTTTTTTTGAGATGACAGTAGTATTTGACATTACAAAGAAGTATTATCCAAGTCAAAGACAGATGAGATTCATCTAGGTCACAAAAGGTCCTCCAGTGGCAGTTAAAGAAATTTTGAAAGCTACAGCCTCAGCAGTATAACAGTCTGCCATGGTACTGTAGCTCAGGAAGCGAGTTAATTTAAGAAATAAAATAATTTGATGCTATACTAATGAAGGTGAAAACTGAGTGGAAAAAATAAATCTACTTAACATCTAGTTCCATTGGACTGAACTGCTAGAAACATTTTCACAGTGCATGGGCTAACATCCTTAAAGGGATGAACAATTTTGAATCGCACCTGAAATGGAAGGCTAAACCAAATCTCTGATTATATTCTGTTCTGTATAAGAATTATTTACCTCCCCTGAATCTTCTGTATACTTAGCAGATACCAGATGCTTCGACTTTGCAGCTTTAAGGGTTAATGGTTTTACAGTAATTTTTTTTTCCACTCCTTGCTTATATCCGTAACACAAATATTTGTTTCAAGCTTATTCACACTGTTGGAAAACTTCAGTTAGGTTTATACTACTCATGTTTCTTCAAGACACAGAATTTTAAAAATGTTGAAAGTGTGTACAGTGGGCTGTTTATTATTGTGAACTCTCTAGAATGAATAGACAGTGAAATGGTAATACCCCAAGAACACAGAAGAATAAATTACTGTTGTGCTAGCAGGGTTTAACTTGTTTTCTTTCTACTTTTATTAGTACTCTGATGTTACTAACTGTTGAATATTTTGCATAAAAAATACAGACTCAAACAGCTCACAAGTTAGTATTTAGTAAATTTTTTTTAATAATTTAAAAAAACCCTTCTATAACTGAATTGTATGCAAGGCTGTGAAAATTCAACCACTTTATGGGATTTAAGTAATAACAAATTATGGAGTACATCTTCCCATTTGAGCAATCCAAAACTCATTAAAAGTTCTGGGGAATTTTTTTTAAAGAAAGATGGGTACTTGAAATCATCCTTAGACCTCTCAGAAGACTTCTGAAAACATGGAGATGAAAATCTGAAATTACTTTCTTCGAGGTAAATACAGCTTTCTATATTTTTTCTTCTCCTTTCCCACCAGCTGAGGGAAAAGCTCGTCAAGGTGCAGATTTTAGTTTTAAGACAGGAGAAAATATAACTGCAAGCACAAATTAAGTGAAAATACTCTGTAACTTCCCTTTAAATTTAATACATCCACCCCTCCCTTCTAATACCAAAATGGTATTGTATTTTTTAAAATAAGTATCTTCCATGTTTTTCTTTATAATGCAATGAAGAAACAGCAACAAAAGTTACTTTTAGCTAAGTATTAATGTTAATAGAAATTTTTTTGCTATTTTTATCATGCATTTTGATGAAAATTAAAACATGTAGTAGCACGAGTTAAACAGATTCCACACATGCAGATAATATACCCTCTATAAAAACACTCCAAATATAACAAACCTTTAGATAAAGTTTATCCTAAATTTCAGAAATTCGGTGTTCAAAGTTAATACAGTAAATTACACAAGGAAAACTGGTACTGACAATTGTCTGGCCTGTTCCCTAACTAATAATTGCACCCCTTATTTCTAACACAAAAATCACAGCAGCAGCAGCAGTGATGGCTTCCAAAGCTTGACCCTGCAAACTGTTGAAAAATTCACCTGTTTGATTACAGCATTTTGTATTATAGTCATATTACAATACTGATAATGGTTTCTCCATCCCTGTGTACCGCTAGTTATGCTACTCACTTTGTGAAATAACTAGTTTTGTAACTGTGTGCTCACCATGAAATCTGAATAACTGATGATTCTGGGGTTGCCATTACAAACTTTAGGGGAGAAAAGTCTCTGAAACATATCGTTTTTTGCAACAAGAAATGCCAATGTCAAGTATGCATTAATTTTATTAAGGTAGTAATTTATTTCATTTAACTTAATTTCCCTGTGTTTTAATTTAAATAACTAACAAAATATTTGTTTAGAAAGGTAATGAGTAAAACAGCTTGAGGGTACTGTAAGGGTACAGAAAACCTCTGAGAACTCTAATCTAAACAAATTTGTTACAGAATTGCTAAGTCTTAGTGTGGCTACTGGTTTTGTTTTATTTCTTTAATATTAATTTGGACCTGTCAGAGTATATGGGAAAGTTTGCTGTATTTTCTACATTTTGTAGTGTAGATACAAGAGAACTTAGGAGGAGGAGTTTGAAACAATAAAATATCAGCCAGAAGGAGGGTAAAAATAAATTAAAATCTGGGGTTTTTAATAATCTTGGCACAGCATGAGAGATTTACATCTTAAACAGCTATAAAATGATTATCTTTTTATTTTTTTAGAAAGTGATACTTATGTAAATTGAAAAAGTCTTAGAAGGCTTCCTGGAAAAATGAGGGACTAATGAATTGCAACTTAGAATTAAAGATAAACCTAGGATCCTGAGAGATCTGGGTATCTGTCTTCTGCTCTCAGTCTAACTTTGGGGTTTTTTGTTACTTACATAAATTTGGAATGCAATGGCTGCATCTGAGGTCTTTTTTGAAGTAAATTAGGCTGATATACTGTTCTATACTGTTTGTTCTTTGCAAAGCCACAGAAGTCTCACCAAGTGAGACCCAAATGTTGTATATTAAAACTGTTGTCCTTTGAAAGAGGTCTGAGCAGAAACAAACTACTGTCTACTTTCTTCTGTTATGAAATACTTTCTCTGCTCCACTACTTGAGATCATTGCACTGACACTGTTGAGATAAACTGCAAAATTGGTATTAATTATTTTTCAAGTTATTTCAAGATCTGTGGTAGTATTCTTGATAATATGAAATGAGAGGCATTAAAAATATTACTGGAATGCTACGCATGGTGAGAACCATTTCAATTTGTATACAGTCAGCAAATACATTTAGAATCATAGAATGTGAAGGGACCTTTAAATATGCTCTAGGTCAACCCCCCTGCAGTGAGCAGGGACATCTTTAACTAGACCAGGTTGCTCAGAACCTCATCAAGCCTGACCTTGACTGCCTCCAGGGATGGGGCTTCTCCAGCTCTCTGGGCAACCTGTGGCAGTGTTTCACCACTCTCACTGTAAAGAACTTTTCTTCTAACACCTAGTCTAAACCTACTCTGCTCTAGTTTACAACCATTGCCCTTTGTCCTATTTCTACACACCCTTGTGAACAGTCCCTCCCCTTTGAGTACTGAAAGGGCACTACCAGGTTTCCACGGAGCCTTCTCTTCTCCAGATTCAACAAGCCCAACTTTCTCAGCCTGTCTTCATAGGAGAGATGTTCCAGCCCTCTGATCTGGTGGCCCTTCTCTGGATCTGCTCCAAGAAGTCCACACCATTCTTGTGTTGAGGGCTTCAGAGCCGGATGCAGTACTCCAGGTGAGGTCTCACCAGAGCAGAGCAGAGGGGCAGAATCACCTCCTTTGACCTGCTGGCCATGCAACCCAGGATGTGATTGGCTTTCTGGGCTGCGAGCATACATTGTTAATCATGTCAAAGGCAAAAGTGGAGGGAAAGTTTTTTTAATACCTGGTTGTGTTTTTCTCATTATTATGACCTGATTGGTAAGCTGGTGGTGGTTTTATTGTTTAATTAATATTTCTTCCCCAAGTTCTTGTCTGTGACCACATGTCCTGGATTCAGTTAAGATGGAGTTAATTTTCACAAGAACCTGGGTTGGGGCATAACTGTGATTGCCAAACTGAACCAGCTAAGGAGATACCACCCTGATGTCACGTGAATTAATACATAAAGGAAGTGCTAGCTGAAGGTGGACAGGTTTTAGCTCACAACACATCTGCTGTGGCCTGGACATTGGGTTCCAGATGGTGATGAGTTCGCATTGTACATTGCTCATGCTATATGTTAATTAGTTGATATTAGTGTTATTACTGCTGTTCCACCTCTCTTTCTGTTTTACTATTAAACTGTTCTTATGTGAGCCAGTGATGCTGACTTCCAAGTTCTCACCCCCATCCCCTGTGGGAGGAGGAGTGAGGAAGTGGCCCCATGGTTCTGTGTTGCTGGCCCAGCAGCCGGCTCAAACCACAATGTCATAATTGGTGAGCGAGCCCTCCCTGTTCTGAGTCTTGACTCTCAACATTTTCTTACATTTTCTCACATTTTCTCCTCCCCACCCCAAAACAAGAGGGGGATAGGAATGAGCAAGTAGCTGCATGGTTCTTTGTTGCCAGCTTGGTGGGCTCAAATCACAACACTAGCATGCTTGAAAGCTCTTTTGATGTAAATAAATGATCAGCGAAGTATAAACAATGATACCTGGTTCATATGACAGCTGAGGCAGAGGTGATAGATGATGACTGTTAAAGTCAGCTATTAAAGTCCACTGTTTTTGTTGACGTTGCAGTTCTGTTATCGGTTCTAAAAATGCCTTTGTTGGATGTGGAATAGAAAAAAACAGCTCTTTCGACTTGAATAATTAGTGATTTATTTTAGAACATGAGGATCAGACTTTTGTAAGAACATTAGGAATTACTTAAAAATATTGTTATGGTAACACTATTTACTTTCAAAATCATTAACACAACTGGCAGTTCTAAATTTGACATTTTAAATGGCAAAGCACTGAGACCTAGAGTGCTTGATAAAAATAAGCTTGTATAGCTTCTGATAATTGTATTTCACATTATTGCTTTAGCCGGTACATCGGTACTCTATCATAATGACAGACAGAATAGTATCAAAAGTTTGAAAGAGGTGTATTGTTGATGTAGTTGAAGGATTGCTTTGACATAACCTCCTCTTACCCCCAGCTCAAATGCAAGTTCACTGAATGGCTCTTTATAAATAATGGGTGTTTGTGTGAGTCCAGACATAAATCTAATTTATAAGATTGACATCTGAAGAATAATTGATTAAGCATAAGAACTTCAGAACTTTTGAAGGGGAGATTTTTTCTAGCCATAATTGCATATATTTTGTCTATGAAAGCGGCTTTTGATGCCCTCTATTGTTTCAAAGTTTAAATAGTTTCAATTGGCTATATGAAAACTGTTTAGAGATTACTCTATGTAGTGATGAAGGAACAACATTAAATACTAAATAAGTGCCTGGTTACTACGCTGTATCCAGCCCTTATACATTATGTTTGTGCTGTGCTAGAATAGGGTGGAAGGAAGCAGACAGGAATAGAGAGATACCTGTCACTTTATTAAATGAGTAGGTGGAAGTACTCCAGGTTGTGTAGGCTGTTGCGTGTAATTTTAAGACTCAGGATGGTCTTTTACCAGATTTTGCGTTGGATGGTGAGGTCTTGTAAGAGAAAATATGGTTGAGTGGCTGAAGAGTCATTCAAGAGTCCTTTTCTTAGTCTTTTGGGCTAAGAAAGGGAAAACTAGCTTATGCAGGCACTTATCAACTGTTGTAAATGATGAGGACAATACAAATGACTCAATTTCTCCTTAACTGTATGTCAGACTTTGTTAACAATTAGTTAAAAGGACATGTGCTCATTGTGTTTAGTTTTATAAATTTGTGTAGGATGTTGCAGTATTCAAAATATATGTGTATCATCTTACAGAAAAAAAATAATATTTTTGAATGACTTCAACTTTTAAAATGTAAAAATTGCCCACTATTTTCAAACTAGTTAACTCCCACACTTCAAAGCCATTCTGAGATAGTGCTGCACGGGAAACCTGTCTTTTGTGTGGCAGTCTTGTTTTTTCTGAACATCCTCTGCTGCTCAAAATTAATAGCATAGGTCCTCTGAGTTTGTGGATTTATCACCCAATTTATCCTTCCCTTTACTGTCCAAACAAAATCACTAAATGCAGTAGGCTGATTAAAAAAACCCCACTAACAAAAACAAACAAATACCCCACAAAACAGGTCCCCAAGATTTGATTCAACAAATCCAAGATTCGATTCGTATATTATGAAACATTTAAACAATTGATATTATTTTTGTAAAATATTATACTATTAAATAAAAGTAGTTAAAACAGAAGGTGAATCCTATTTTTCACGAGATAGCAGATATCAAAGAACCTTATGAAAAAAGGCACACAATTAAAATAACCGCTCCACACCAGAGCACACATTTAGTGTGCTAAATGTAGCATGTTCTTTATCAGACTGAAATAGCCATTTATCGTATTGAATAATAGTAATGAAAATAGGACAGCATTCATCCATGTCACAAAAATAACACACTAATTGTTAATGTGGTCGTTACTGTAAAATGGTGTCAGCAAAAACATATAATTTTTATTTATAACACATCACAGAAGGAGATAGTCTGGGGTTTACCCTGCAACAGAAGGTTTTGTCAGTTTGTAGCTAGGAGGTAGGACTAAAACATTATGAGGAAGTTACAGAAGATCTCAGAATTAAGAGGAGGGCTCTCAAAGTAAAATTTTTATACTCCTCACAGTGAGGAATAGTGTAAAAAAAGTAGAGAGAGGGAGTTGCTTGGAAACTGCTGCCCTATACGTAAAGTCACCCACAGTCCACTATCTCTATCAATTTTATTTTAGTAAATTGACTTCAGCTTCAACTTAGCATGGTGTATGGATTCTAATGATATTTACTGGTATATATTACTCATTGTCTCTTGATATATCCCATTAATTTTCTCTAATGAAACACAAGCTGTTGTTGTCCAATGGCCACATGAATTTACCTATGAGCAATGTCACCCACCGGTGTCCCTGTGCCCTTGTATGGCTGGTGGCAAATCCTGTTTTTACTGAGAAGTACAGTGACTGCAAATGGGCTTTTAGTATTACTATGACCTATATTGCAAATCTTCTCAGCCAAAACAAGTAAAGCTAACCCAGAATCTTGGATGAAAGTTAGCAGACAACAGCGATATTAGTGGTTGCGTGATTTCACACTATTTTTGTCTATTGATGATATATACATGTGGGGTTTTTTAAAACAAGAACGTATATGAAGCCATAACAAAGGAGTGGTAAATATTTTGTAATAAATAAGGCTGCATAACTTCAAGGTTTTTTACTTATTTTTTAATATTTTTGAATTGGAAAATTAAAATCATTTATTTAAATCATCCTGACAGAAATATTATTATGTCCAGAAAATATATTTAGTTGAAATAAAACAGTAAGCTATTAATTAGGTGACGTGCATTTTTATACATGAACCACAAATTAAAGTTCTTCTGAATAATTTAAAAATTTGAATCTGGAATTTTCATAGCTAGGTCTACAACATAAAAAAGTATGGTAGGATAAGCTCCAAAGTGAAAAGTGTGCTTTCAAAGTTAATATATAGGCCACTCTGAACTTCAGATAAACACTCTGAAACAAATTTATTCATTTGAAGCTAATGAATATAACAACTGAAAATCCAGCCTATTCTGAGAAGACAGCAGCAGAATCTTTTTTAGGACTTCTGATGAAACTAAAACACTACTAGCCAGATGATTCGTACTCGTAAAACCATGTAAAATAATTCTTCAATATTTTATAGAAAGTCAGCAGGCAGAATGACCTGTAGATTCCAAATGAGATTTTTTTCCACAGTGTAAGATTTAACTTTGATGATTAAAAACAGTATTACAGGAAATACCAGGTCCTCCCTCATCATTAGTGAGCATTCTACAGACTACCACTTGTGAGGTAACGATACCTTGAAAAGCCACACTTGGACGTTCAGTATTCCTAAATGCAGACCGGCATTGAATAATCAAGAATGTAGCAGCACAGTAAATTTTTAATCATAACTTACTGCTCTTTTCACAAATATGTGAATTTCAACACCAATGTTTGATTTTTGAGAAAGAAGCTTATGAAAGGCAAAATGGTAGCTTTTGAAGGAAAATAGTTACAATATTCATACTAACTAATGGATATAATTTGCTTCTTTTAGAGGAAGAAAATTAACTTGTCAACTTAGAAGTTCTGGAGAATAATATACGTAATACATGACTTATTCAAAATAGACTTAGGTGTGCAGGTATTTTTCAGGTCCCCTGGGGTGGGAAATGTAATTCTGTTCTGAACTGAAATATTCATAGTAATATTTGTGATAAGAATATTTATTGAAAATGTGTTTTGAATGCTATTAATAAAGTTCTGTGATAGAAATAGAAGGTATGTCTATTCTTACGTGACCTAAGGAGAAAAATTTCTAGCACTTTCATACGTCTAAGTATCACTTAGATGAATTTAACAAAACTAGGTAAAATTAATAGTTCTTCTTTTGTAAATTGGGATTTTACACAATTGAAATATAGAATGAAAAGCCAGAAATACTTAGGATAAAGCAAACAAGTCCATGACCAGAAAACCTCCAGCAAGAGATTCCCCCTTCTGCGCACACATTCTTAGAGAGTTTTGATCTCCCCCAATCTCCACGAAATATTTATATAACTCTATTGTTTTGAAGAGATCTCAGATATTTAAGTTACCTCTACCATGCCCTGTTTACAATATCCGTGCTGTCTCAGCTGTGAAAATTGAGTAATGTAAGAAAATAAATAAAACAACTTCTCCAATGATCTCATACCTAGAAATGCTTTGATACTTAGTTTGCAAAAAACTTTGCTGCTGGGAGTTTTTTTGTTTGTTTTGGTGGTTTGGTCTTTTGTGGGTTTTTTTCATTTGTTGTTGGTTTTATTGATTTTTTTACTGTTCATTTTTCAAGGAACAATTTTAGTGCTCTCCCTAATCTGATTCTTGCTATATATGAAAATGTGTCTTATCTGCATAAAGTCATATTTTAAATTCAGTTCTTCTAATGTCTTAAGTGGCACAGACTAAAATGTACTTCCTATTGACATGTGACCTAGTATTTAGAATAGATTAGGCTAGCTGAAAAAATTGCTTAGTCATTTTGTTCAGCTGATATTGTGAATGTTGGTTGAAATAAAGATTTTAGAAATTTGTTTTATAAATGCAGTGCAACAGCATTTTCAAAAGGAGCTGGTAGATGTTTAAACTGCAAATGACGTTTTGATATCATGCTGATTCTAACTTAAATAGTTTAAAATCTAACTGTTTTCGTTAGAGTGAAGATATTTTAATTTTAGCACTTTTTTTCCAAGACAATCTGTATGTTAAGAACGAAATTCATAAATATTTATTACTAATATTGTAGGAACTCAGTTATGCTGTGCAGCTAATACAATAAATCTGCTGCTCCATAAACAACCTGTGCTACTTAAATTCTTTGAATCTTGGCTGCTTTCCCTCATGCTCAGCTAACCTCAGATATAAATCCAAGGGAAGATAGTTTCGAGGCCTTTAGTGAAGACACACCTTCAGAGATTATTATTCTGCAAGTTCCTTGCGGATCTTTTTGTTCCTTTTTAACGGAGAGTAAATTTGATCATATAACTGTTCTCAGATTCAGTATTTGTATACATGTGAAAGATCTGCACACTTGTTTGTAATCTGCAGTCTACTAAACAGTAGACTACAAAAGGTTTTATTGTACTACGTGCCAAAAATAAGGTAACACTGGAAATTTTGGGGGAATCCTGTGGGTATTAAAAGTAGCAATTTACTACAAGATAGAGTAGCTAAGGATGAACTTAAGGTCTCACTGCCTACAGGTCACAAAATGCAACTTAACCACTGATCTTTTTTTGTCTAGTCTGCAAATACCATCTCAAAACTAATTGTGCTGTAATTACCTTTCTCATTTTATTTTGCTTAGTCTTTGCCTTTCAAAATTTGATCTAGCCTTTAGGAATTTCTTTTTGCTTATGATCAAAATTTAGCATTCCTCTAACTAATCAATATAAAAGCAGAGTATACTTGTTCCGCTGGGTTTTATCATTAAATGACAACTTAATAATAGGTGGTCATCACTACAAAAATAATGAACGTTCATGGCGTAGAAAATCTATACTTTTGTGAAAGATGCAAAATTCTACATCCTCTAGGAGCTGTGGTTTGATCACACCTCTACACTGAAGTATATTTTATGTATTAAAAGTACTACTTATTTACTATAAAACTTTTGCTTGTTACCTTATGGCATCTAAATTACTTTTTTGAGAAAAAATAATTTCTTTTACAGTATTAATAGTTATACATAATTTCTACTTGTTTATTTATGCAATAACAGAATGAAAAGGTGATCTATGGACTACCTCTTTTAGGGGACGTGGAAGAACTACGCATTTGTCATAAAATGAGAACGGAATTTAAGGATACATGAAAAACCGATTAAGTGCAAGTCAGCGAAGTTCAAAGACAAAAAAGTAAATAAAATGTTCTATCCAAATTGAACATATCTTTCGAGGTCTATGAAAAATATGCCAAGGTCAGGTGAGATAACATGATAATGAACATCCTTGCAGTGAGAAAGTACCTACGGTTTTCCTCTGCTGAAATTTTACCTTTGTTCTATTTTTTCTACAGGATGTTGCACTGAAATGACAACCCAGCCTCAAGAGCAGTATACCTTAGGGCAAACACAAGCCTTATATTTTCATTGCGTTTTAATGCTAACAAGACAATACTGATGTAGCGTCTGAGGATATCAGTTATCAGTTCAGTATACTTGATTCTGAAGCTGTTGCAATGATGTAGTGAGGGGTTTTTTGTTGCAGTCTTGACATCTTGAAAAAAATTCCTCTTATGTTATCAGCTATGGACCGCTTCTATAGGTTGCTTCACAACTTTATTTTCTATAATTGATCATTGTCGTTTACAGTCTTTCAACCTCTTTGTTCTTAAAGGGGTATTAGACATAATACAGTGTTTGTTTACCCTGTATATCCCTATTCTAGTATCACCAATATTTCATACTAGATAAGAACAGTTTCTTAACAGTATGTGTATAAGTAAAAGTTCTGAACTAATTAGTATCTAATGACAGCAGTATTCATGGTAGTTTTCAATCCTGATTAATTAAATTTGTTCCATTCTGTGTAGGGTACACTAAACTAGAGTTGAAATAGTCTACATATTGAAAGCCAAACTGGCCTATTACGCATAGACAAAACTGTAAATCCCAACCTAGTCACAATTTTGTACATAACTCCCAAATTTCACCATCAGTTTTCCTTGGGATAAAAGTTAGATCTTTAATACATTACAGGAGATTATATTTTTATTGGGCTATGTTGTGGGTTAGGGCTGGGCCAGCCACTAAAAGGCAGACAGATGCTCTCTAACACCCTATTTCACCCCCCTAAATTGGAGAGTAAAAGAGAATGACACAGAGAGACTTACGGGTTAGAGAAGAAAAACTAGAACAGCTTTAACGAAAATTGAGATAAGAGTGAAATGATAAAAATAAAGAACTATTTACAACTATGTTTAAGCCCGATATCAAACCCAACACGCCTCCTGACAGCAATCCCCACTGATGGTGCAGGGCAGGTGGCACTGGGAACGCCCCAGGCTCAGCGATGGTGGGAGCTGGATAAAGGGAGCTGGATTTGAGAACTCAAGATCTGGATCAAAAGCAGGAGATCCGACAGAGTCCTCCCTGGACACCGGCCATTGCAGAAAAGGGACAGAGAAAAAGGGCAGAAACCCTCACGATCATTCAGTTTATACTAAATGCGATGTATATGGAATGGAATACTCTTGTTGGTCACCTGTCCTGTCTATTACCCCCGGAGGTGCAACCATTTGCTTCCTTGTGACCCCTCTCACTATATGGCACCCCCAGCATGGCACACAAGAGCCAGCAGTGGCCTTGGTCACTATAGGAATAAGTATCAGCAAGAGCCTTTCTGCATCCCAGTCCCAGGCAGTAACTGTAAACATCAGGTGTTATCACTGCCAGCAGCACACACTGTCTGCAAAAACATGCTGCGAACTTCAGAACGTGTAACCTCTAAGAAGAGTCTAAACTGGAAAGTAAAAACCACTAAACAGAATAGGCATTTTTAGCTCAAACTGGGACAGGCTATATTAAAACGTAACCCAAGGATTACATTGCTGCTCAGTGGAATCTTCAACTGCGCCTGACACCTAAGCTTCTGTACCATCTGCAGAGAGCTTGAGAATGGCATAGAAAATTCCCGGTTGCTGAAAGAAATAACCAAGCCAACTAGTAGCTGTGCAGTATATTTACATTCAGTAAAGGATATTTTTATCTGTAGTCATGTGTTTTTTCCTTCCAATTGACTTGAAGTGTAAGGAGGGAAACTATCTCAGACCATTCTGCTTATTTATGAGTTTAAAAACTGTTACTATCAACATATGTATCTCACTGTGCATCTTCTTAGCTGGGCACTAGAAAGAGAAATGGAGAAAAACCCTTTATTTCTGTGTTTGTCCATCAGATACAAAAAAACCCAGATTTCAAGTGACAAGAACTTAATGTTAATGATGGAAAGAATAAGGAGATACTCTACTTTACTTTAATCTTTAAATGTATTGTGAGTACCTCTCTTCTTCTGTATCTGTAGAAGAGTTTTTTAGAAAATTAACTCCCACTTTGGCTAGATAGTAAAACTTTGGATTGACTAAATATTTTTTAAACTAAAAATTACATTAAAGCCAGGCAGATGAGTGCCCTTACCATTAGTATATTCCTGAATATTAAATTATATTATTTAAAAGCAAACAGCTTAAACACATCACAGAAAGTCTTCCTGTAGTCATTGGTAAGACACATTCCTGAGAGGAACGAGTTTGTTCAAGCATTTAAGGGTAAAGGCGTTATTTTTAACCTGTCTCCTACATCCCACATAATCCTATATAACAGAAAGGCTGTTGGGTTCAGTACTTAGTCCCTCTGTGACTCGCCAAAGCTCAAAGACAAAGCTTAGCAACTTGTGAGCTTAAGAACTATTTTATGAGCTTCAAAGAACCTTGCACAAGAGAGAGATGACTAATTCTCTGGTGCTGTCTAGTCAAGCAGTTTTAAGTATTCCACTGACCAAAACAGCTTGTGGTTTGCAGTTTTGAGGATACAGACTGGGTCAAGGCATTTAACTCCTTCTTCAGGACCATAAAGCCTGCCCACATTCTATTTCACTGCAAGTATTTTAATTTTTTTTTTAATGTGAAATACTTTTAAGCAGTTAGAACTATTATAATACAGACTGCAGAATTCTTTTTGAATGACAGAAGTTTATTCATACAGTTATCAAAAATTCTTCTCATTTCCTCAGCTGGAAATCAAGACAAGTGAGTAAAACCACTTACTGAGTCTCATAAATGTATCTTGTTTAGTACTGAAACAGCAACTACGTCTCAGGAACTGGTATATACAAAAAAATGTGAGAGAAAACAAGTACTGCATAACTTATCTGTAAGTTTAACAAGGATGGGAAATATCAGATGTACAAGATGCTGAAATCTGCTGTTTACTTTTCCTCAAAGGCTTTGTGATTGATCTTTCTGAACATGAAAAAAATAAATTGTTTGTGAAATACTTAGCATGTCTGCCAGACTTTGAGACCTGAAAAGCTGCCAAAGTTGTTAAAGCATTTTTAGTCTCATGAAAGTACTGACAATTTTCTTGATAGGCTAGCATTTATTCAAGAAAACTTTACATTTGAACAAGGTGACACATCTCTTGGCAGCATCATATTTCAAATTTTATCCTCTGCCATCAGTCATAAACAGTCAATGATATATTTGATACTGGCAACTTTGCAATGCTAAAAATAATTTGAGGGACCAGGACATAAAATTCCTGTATGTCTGGGTTCACCACATAATCGCCTTCTGACTCAAAAATGCTGTTAGAAGAATTCAGAAAGTTAACTGTAAAGCATAGATATCAATTACACACAAAGCAGAATCTGGAAGATCCCTGTTTAATAATAATCAGTTAAGAGCAAAGGATATAATTGTTATTATTAGAGAAAAATGGGTGTTTATAGCCTTTTGTTGCAAGAATCAGCTGGAGACTGAAAGTCCTAAATTGGGTTTTATTGATTTGTTGTCCTCATCAGGACTTTGCAGCAGCAAGTACGGTCAGTGGTCATTATGTCTAGGTTCAGTTCCTTCATCAATTCTTTCCCTGCAGTCTTAATTAATGAGAAAAAGGTGAGTGACCGTAAGGTTAGCAGTGTTCTTTTAACCATTTCATTTACTTGCTTGTGGTGTGAAGAAATCTGATACTTCAGGGTTTATGGGAATGTTTTTAGAGACCACATGACAACTAATCCTGCTGTTATTCTCAGATCACACAGAATCACAGAATGTTAGGGTCTGGAAGGGTGCTCAAAAGATCATCTGGTCCAACCCCCCTGCCAGAGCAGGATCATCTGCAGTAGGTCATGCAGGAATTTGTCTAGATGAGTTTTCAGGATAACACATAATTAATTTCAAGTTTTTGAGTTTCGTGGAATGCTCTGCCCTGCAATGGGCAATCATTTGGTTCTTCGAAATGACAATGATTGTCTTCTGTTTAAAAATTTTTAAAGTATGTTTATGCTCTCATTCTAAAGGTCTTGTTGAAGACTGTGGACAGGTCAAGCCTTTGAAACTAATACACCTGCTGAGGTCATATGATTTCCAGGTCTGTTTTTCACATGCCACAAACTACAGTAAGCCAAATCACCTTTCCTCTAGATGCTACACAGAGGCCGACTATAGTACTAGATGAACAGCCTCTGCAGTCAAAAATGATTAATATTATACTACTCATCTGGCAGTGTCTCTACCGGTTTCCCACATCTACGAATCCGAAGTACAGAGTTTGTAAGATAACTATCCAGCAAAGGGGTACCCTGCCCAATGATTAAAACCATCAAAAGGTGCAATAAAATAAATAAATTAAATTTACAATTTTTCTCATGTACGAGTAGAGTTGCACTCTATAATCTACATGTCATATCAGCCTAGATTCTCTCATTAGTAGTTATGGTTTTTTCCTTCATCATGCACAAAAGAAGAACTATGCCTGCTTCTCATGCAACAGCTGTTAAATACCCTTCTGTAAGTTCAGAACACTAGAATACCACTTGCTGGAAAACCAGTCAGCAAATTTCCGATCACTTTGTGAATGAAGCTAATATCTAATTAGTCAAGTCTTTTTCTTCCACAGAATTTATCTCCTAGGTAATTTTTCCTGTGAGCCTTCTGCTTAGCAGCACTCTAATAGAAGGAATAGGAGCTGGCAGAAGTGCAGAATTTTCAAACCAAAGTAAAACAAGGGGAAAAGCACGTATTCTTCTGGGAGAAAAACCTGTTTTTCTTCTAGCACAAGATAGAAAATGTTTATGATGTAGGAATGTATTTACTGTATAGGTACTACGCATTGCGTAGGCATGAAAATCACTATAACAACACACTTTGCAGGCTCGCTTAGATTTTGATTAAATCAGTATGAACCTGGTTATTAATTTCTTTATACACTTTAAGCATGCCCAGTGTTTCCCTGAAATTACTCTAACTGCTCAAGACTTGTGCCTTGCGTATTTAATTACACACTTCGCTAAATTCTTTCTTTCTTGAAAAAAAATGTTCTTATATATGCTTTTCCCTCCTACGTGAGTATTAGACTCTTGATGATCTCTTAAGACACACAAAATTAACTAGGGAAAATACAGTAGCTGACTGATGTAGTAGCTTTTACTAGCTGTTACAATGAACACAGGAAATACGTCCTTCGTGCTCAGATATTCAAAATACTTAGCTTCTACAGCTACTGTTTAGTTTGAGAGGAGCTAGGACACTAAATACTAATGAAACACTCATTTTTAGTCTTAGAACTTAAAGAAAAAATAAATTTACAATGATGAATGTTTCAGTAGCTCTAAAATGCCTTTACATAACTTTCAGCTTTACAAGATAATCCAGTTTTAATCACAATAAAACGTAAATTCTTACCAATTTTGTCAATCAACATCATGTTTACTGGAGTTAACAAACAATTAATAAAGAAATAAATTAATCAAAATGTTGGCAGATATGCATTACTGATCTGTGACCTAAATTTAGTGGTATAAATTGGTTAGTGATCTTGATTTTTGGATTGTTGTGTTTCCTAGAAAAGAAATTTGTCTATGGTGTTTTAAGAAAAGTATGTGCAATAAACACACAACTAGAATAGATTAACTGCCAAGTCACAGTTTAGATAGCAACAAGATTTAGATCTTTTGCTTCTCTGTGTTATTAGCCATGATTTAACAATCAGTAATCAGTAGAATTAGTTTATGAAAAAAGTGAAATGTACGCTCTACAATGAGACTGATAAAAGGTTTTCTTAAACACATTTAATGTGACACATTAAGAATGAGATTCAAAGACTTAGAATGCTAATGTAGACATCTAAATTTCCTCTCCCAGGTATCCTCTGCTTACCGGTGTTTTAACTTAGTAGGTAACTCTTTTTTTGGACATGAAAGTGTCTGTGAATATTCAGTTCTTTTCGTACCAGATGTGCTCCCCAGGAGCTTTAAAAATGGTTGCATAGCATCTAACAGGCCCTAGCTTCATAGGCCATCTTGCAGTTAATTTAGTTCATGCCAGCAAAATGAAAACCTTATAAAGAATTATATATTCCTATGGATTGAATATTGGCAACTTAAGTAATGCTAGTTAGGCCCTTTTGATCATATCACAGTTGACATGTAAGAAACAAAGATGTTTCTCTAGCAATGGCTTCTGCTAATTATAACTGGACAAGATATTTGCAAAATACCCATGTGAACTAACAGTTTAGAGGCAATTAACTGCAACACCGATCCAGCTATAGTAGATACCATGATAATCATGACAAGGCTAGCTTCCTACATAGGTAAAAGCCTAATATTTAAAAAGTCTAATATTTACTAATGTTGACACAAGGCAAATTAAATATCACATGGACTTAACATATAAAAAAGCATGAATGGTATTGTCATGTATTCTATGCTGAGGAACTTTCCAGACATAGTCTAGTCTAGAAAGATATATTTCACCTTCCTTGTTGACCTTAGTTTTACCCTTTCTTATTAAGTAGCAAGTAAGACATTGTTGCCAATTTAACATAACATTCTAGGTACAAAATGTTGGAAATGCTGAAAAAACTTGAGTACTACGTCACAATTTTAAATATGTATATATCCTCAATAAGGCACTTGTAAGTTCATAATTATTATCAGATCTGTCTACTTACAAAAACAGAGGACTTCCCATATTTACAAATCAGACTACATTTCATCATGTTCCACAATACCAAAAATGAAAATAATAACCATTCTTGAAGGTACCTGAAGTTAATTTTCTTATCTTAAAATCAAAGCAAAGGGATGCAGAATTGATTTTCAAAAAGCCTGCATTTTTTTACTGCTATGGTAAAATGCATCAAAAAATCAACTTGATTTGAAGCTGTGATAAAGTTCCCTACAGTGATTCTACATTTATATTCATAAGGATGCCATTACGAGCTAGAATTTATTCAAAGTGCCAGAATTCCTTTAAGAATGTCTTACGTTAAACATACAATAATTAAGAAGGTCTCGGCTTTCCCACAAAGCTTCTTCATTTTCATTAATTCAGTAAAGAATTTGCAGGCTTTCTCCAGAGACAAAAAACACAATCATTTAATGAAAATAGCTCAGTTTAGTTGAGAACAATATCCACAGTGGAATAAATTGAGATTGCATAGACCAAATTGAACATAGGTTACTTGAATTCAAGATTATTATAGATATCTCTACTAGAGATCTGTCACTTGATTACATCATTATGAAGTGTTGTTTCCATCTGGAAATACTGTGAGGAGCTAGAGCAGGTCAGAGGAAAGTTAAAGGCAAGATGTGAAACTTTAGGACCAGTAATGATGGTGTTGGTTCTCGATAATGCCTCATTCTGCTTTTTCCTCATTAGAGTAGGAATATTCTTACAATGTCTAGATACAGTTACATGTTCCTTTTACTTTCTCTGATTTTTCCTTCACTTATTACTCTGTCATAGGTTTACTCTCTAAACTTCACAATGCAGCATAATCCACATAAATCTCTATGGAACAGCCTGAAAAATCTATCTACAAAGCCATTAGTTTAACTGCTAGCAAACTGGCATAAATGATGACTTGGGACACAATCTGTTACAAAATTGTCTCTCCTAAAGGAGCAGTCATTTCTTAACTAGGCATTCATTTTAAAATTTTCTAGAAAAAGAAGGGCATCCTGGAAGGACCAGCAACCGGCTCAAGCTGACATTACTTGAGCACAAGGGTTGGACTAGAAGATCTCAGGAGATTCCTGCTAACCCCAGCTTTCTGTTACTCTGTAAGATGGGGTTCTTATGGTGCCATTATGTCTCAGCTTATGAATTCAGATGCTAGTTCATCTGAACATTTCAGTAGGCTTTTAGACATATTAGTTAGTATTTTCTAACCAGTAAGCTTCTAATAGAAATGTGAGGCTGAATGCCAAATGTACAGCACAAAGAATTTTAAGTAATATATGTGATATTGAATTATTTTTAATAGCTCCTTATAGCAGAAGTGAAAATAAATATTCTGCTGTGGAATGAAGCATACTGGGCTTTTCTCTTTGTTTGTTTTGAGGTTTGTGAGTTTTTTTTCCTTCCAGTGCAGTGAATTCTCCCTTTCCCTCCACAGGACTCCTTCATATCTTATTGAAGATATGGAATGCATTAAATTATTCCAAAATGTTTTGAGAGCGACAGACATCTCATTTCTATTTTTCCCTAGCTCTGATGCTTTTACAATGTGCACTCATGGCTTCTGAACAGACAGCTTAACCACTGGGATTTTAATATATTTATTAAATATGGCACTTCAGATGCCATAATTCAATTATTTGCCCTCTGCCCCCCCTCCACTTACAAACAGTGGTTATTTTTTGAGTATATCTCAAAGCTATACTCACATATAAAATAAGAGATATAATACACCTGGGCATAATGAGACTTTCGCAAGATTTTCTTCTCTTGTTTACCACTTTATTATCACTATTATTAATGCAAAGATGACAGAATCATTGGAGTGATACCTGAAGATTTTCTGATGTGAAGGTCTTAACTGTGGAGAAATCATCAGATTTATTTCTGTGACAGAAACCACTACTTTCAAGACACTGTTGAAGCAAAACATCTTTTCCCCAGATTTGACTTTTTTTTCCATGACCTTGTACTCTTAAAATCTTCGTGATTATTATTTCGTATATACTTAGTCTAAACCATTCTATTATTTACAGCTTCTGTAAGGAAATACATAGATATCTGGTAAAGCATAATCTTTTCCTTTAGCTTCATAGCTTTATTTGATACAAGAACTCTTAGTATATAACCTGTATTAGTATTTAAACTGTTACTCACTCTGCTAGATTTCCCCTCAGAGTATATGAATCAAATCAGAATTCTTACCAAAAAAGCTTTAAAACAAACTCGTGAAACGTATGTTCTCCACAGAGGCACATGTCCAGTTTAAATCTCTGGACTCTGCAATTGTATTAGTGTTCATTTATACTATGTGTGACAACATTTGCATAAAAAGCACCTATGTGTCTGCTTTTTAATCTTTAGTATTCACCAAAGGGAAAAACATAAGTCTCAATCCATTAAACATTTCCCAGACGAAGTTCTTGCTTGCTAAGGACAGACAGAAAATAAACAATGGATCTCAAACACACTTTTTTTGCTGCTTATTGGTCCTTTTGTGGGATATGTACTGATTCAGATAAAATGGGTTTATATCATAGGTATGATATCAGAGTATGGCATCTGAGTATGAACGAGTTTTTAGTCAGGGAAAGAGACAAGACTAACGAGGAAACAGCTGTATGGGACATACATGAAAGACTGTTTCATACATGTCATATTCTAGTGCAGATAAAGCAATGAGAGAGAAATTCCATGGAAGTGCTTAGATAGTGTTGAAGTAAACGAAGATCTGGATCTCATTCATCATGTTCCCAGTGCCTGTTGTAACTGCAACATGTTTACCTCTTTACCCTGTTTGTCTCTCTTTTGCAGTAATGCTTGGTTCTGTATTCTTCTTCCTTTCCTTACTTATTGAACAAAGATTTCCAAACCATAATCACAAACTAGTAGAACAAATAAAAACCCACAAAACCAATAGAACAAAATCAACGGAAAGGCTATGAAGTACTAGAATTGGATTTTATGAGAAGTAGGTATTGTAGTATTCTTCACCTGCAATTTAGATGCAGAAAACCCATTTGGGCTTCTGCTTTCATTGCCAATTCAGTGAATGTGTCTTCTCAAATACTTATAGGAAACAAATAACTAAAATATTCAAAATAATGTGTCGAGTCAATCATTTTGTAGAAAAGGAAGAGCATGTGCTATAAACTGATTTATGCATAAGCAAGAAGTATTAGAATAATAAGTATTTAAGAACTATTCAGCAAAATCTTCATTATTTGTAGAGGACAGAGTTCCTGAAGTATGAAAATGATCAAAGATGTTTGTATGTGGCTAAAATGGAGAAACCAAAACGGTACAACACCACTCCCCTAAAAAAAACCAAACCAAAAAGCCCCCCCACCCCCCAAAAAACACCAAAAAAACCACCACAACAAAACCTAAACAAATTATTGCTTTAAATTTAGAAATCAACACTTGAGATGTCTAGCAACTTTGAAGAAGTTGTGGAAAACCTTTAACTTTCTTGAAAATTTTTAGTGGAGTGAGTTAATAACTATTATCCCCAATTTCAAGCTGTGCAAAGAGAACTTCCATTTGCTACCCAACTAAATAAAGTATCTTGCTGTGTGCAAACACATGATTAAACATTCATCATTATCTTTTCAAAATTTCATGCTACTTGTGAAGTGATCCATAGGTAGTGGGAGAAATCAAAACCACCTAGAACTCAGCAAGAAAGTAGTGCTATGTCAAGGCTGAAAAAAGAAATAAAGAAGCGGAATGATTTTTCTTGTGGGAGGGAATTATAAACTGGGAAAAAGTGATAACAGTGGAGGGTAATCTCTATGTGTAAGGGAGCTGTGACACACATGCAAGTGGGAGAGTGTGAATGAGTAAAAATCATGGAAAAGAAAGAATATGTGAGATAAGTACTGTGTTTTTCTAGCAGCAAGCATGATATGACAATGTTCTCTTAACTCCTTGAACAGACTTTCAAACTTTTTCCACTAAAACATGCTTTTTAAAACAGATGTAACAGTGTAGTTTGTTTTCAGGCCTCAAATTATCCTACACTTACTTATACTTAATTCTTCCTCTACATAAGAGAAATTGTACACCTTCTTAGATGTTAGAAAGCAAGAAGATGTTAAAATGATTAGAATGATTTAAATCATTCTAATCAACAATTGTCAGTTTAGGAACTCTTCTTCAGAATTTTCTCTTTGTGGACATTACTATGTTGTTGAGGCAAAGCTCCCTTCAGCCAGTTCTGTCTTACATATTCTTGAGATGAGGAAATGTATTTTGAGTTTGAAGTTTTGTATGGTCATAAAGTGAGATTTATATAATTTGGTTATATGAGTCACACTGAATATTTAAATGTCTCGTTATGTGAGTGTGAAGTTGTGCAAAAAATCTATTAAAATGTAGTGAGATGGGGCCAATACTGTTATGTTGCTGCACCAGAAATAACAATACAAGAACATTTATCTTAGTTGGCCGTTACAACAAAACTTGTATATTTATGGAGTGTGTGAGTGTTTGGAAAGGAAAAAAAACAGTTAGCTCCCTTCATTTGAAAAAACAAGACTGAAAAGGACAGAAGAAAAATATAAATAAAGAATATTTATAGGTTTTTGGCATACAGAATAAAATTTGCATTGATAATTTTGGTATGAAAATATATGTCTAATTAGTAAATGCAGTGGTTTTATTTTTATTTCATTTGCAATTTAATTCATTAACAGTCAGAAGATCTAGACTTCTTCTATGTAAGCTTCCCTTCTGTACAAAAAAATCTAGGCCACAAATGCCTATATTTGGATATGTGATCATGGTAATGTAAGCAAACGTTTGTATAACGTCTTTTCAATATGTTCTCGACTCTGTAAGCTATAAAAATGACATTAATTCAAACAAGTGTACGATTATTTTTTTTCATTTTACTCATAGGTGGAGATAACAGCAATGGCAACAACTAAAATGAGGAAATAAAGGAAACAGAAGTTTTTCATGGAATTCTTCCCTTTGGTGATTAATATTTTGGTTAGTTGAAAGTATTTTTTCAAGTTTGTTTGTCCCCTAGGAAGGTGTTTGATGTAATACTCCATAGCATTACAAAGAGATTTTCACATCTGACATCTCGCTCTGCTCTTGAAAGTCTTTCATAACATGCTAAAGATTCCAAGATCTTTTGGTGCAGTTTTATGAAGAGTTAACGTAATACCTGTAGCTGAAACAGATAAAGTGTTGTCAGACTGCACTGTCAGAAAGTGCTGTTGCTCACAGACTTGTCAAACGAAGAGCTCCTCAAGCGTGTTTCTCTGTGTGCCTTTTCACAATGATAAATTACTCTTCATGAAGATATAAAGCTAAAAGGAAAAAAACACAAAGCACACCTGCTCTTTATAACTATGCAGTGGCTCTGGTATGAACATTTCAAAAGGGAAGAAAGAGAAGACATTTTGAAAAAACAGTACAAATCGTAGTCAACTAAGTCACATATAGGGCAGCTCTGATGAGGTTGTCTTGGGATGCTACAGAATTATTTTGAGTGGGTGAGGGATATAATAATCAAACTTTCACCATGGTGCTGAATAAATCCAGAATAAAATAAGAAGTAGAACGATTTTACACATTAAAGTCTTTCTGAGAAGGAAAAAAAAATAATAAAAAAAGTAATATCAAGAATTGGTACAGCATCATATACTTCTTGATTTGTAACGCAGTGTAATGGATAAGGTGACTTAAAGAATAGGCTGTTTAAAGAGTTAAAACAATTCAAAAAGAGGCACTGAAAGATCAGGAAGATGAACTCCCAACACTTTCAATGGTTACAATACGTGTGATTCTAACCATGGAGGAACAGTCAATAACATAGTGGTTGGAAAGAAGGAAATTGCTCAATCTTCTAAGAAAATCCAGTGAAAGAAAAAGAAGTTAAGGTCAAGGTCAAAAAATGCTTCTCTTTGCCTTAGTATCGAGCTCATCTGTCTCAATGACATTTTATATGTTCTTGTGACTATTTCTGAAATGTGGCTATGAGAAACTAGTTTAGAAACCAAGATATCAAGAACACAAGAACTGTAGCAAAGATTCTTCTGTTTCTCTGCTTTGTTAGTCTCATAAACTCCAAATGTTGCCCATTCAAGACAGACTTTCCTGACACACTGAGAGACAGTGAAGTTCCCTGACATTTTGTAACACTGTGCTTAACAGAAATAACACAAGTCGTTCCTGCAGCTCGAAATAATTCATGAAGCAAAAGAATCATTAAAAAGACAACAACATTATGGCTGAGGATGATAAAAAATACTATTACAAGGGCATACTTAATAACAGATAGTAAATAGTGAAGCCTCTACGATTTTAGAGCAGAAATGACGCTTTGTTCCCTAGCAGACTTAACACAGTGAATCTGTGATCCCCATATAGATACAAGTTGCTATTGTATTTATGATAAACAACAAGAAAACCTTATTAATTCTTGAGCCCAGACATTCAGTACTACAAGAAAATGCGTTTTCACAAGACAATGACATTAAAACTTAAGACAGTATAACTCAAATGAGGAAGACTTAATGCCTTATACACAATTAAAACATCTCAAGTGCCTTAGGAGCATTAGACTTTATGCTTTCTTTAGATTAATCACCATGACAATCATAGATTAGAAAATTTTCACACGATTTTTAACCAGATTTTTGACACACTTCATAATATTTGGTTGCAACACACACAGAGATGCTGAACATGTTCAAAATCTTGCAATATAATCTTGCCATATTTTCTACTGTGTATTCATATATACAATAGAATGGAGCTAAGGGAAGATACGGGAGGTACAACAAGAAAAGTGCATAGCTGTATTGAACAATCTTGAAAGGAGGGACAAGAGTCTAAGTCATCATAGTGAGGAAGGAACTGCCTAGCTCAGGTGGCTTTGGGTGTGGATTCTATGGAGAGGGGCTGTTTTAATGTTATTGCTGGCATGTCAGTCATGTAGCATTCGTTATATCAGAGTAATGCTGGTTCATTCTAGCTAAGGGTGTCCTTTGGTGTCCTCTACACAAATAGAGACCCTCTACTTGGCAGGACATAGCAGCCTGTAATGGGGTGAGCATATGTGATTCCATTTATTCAGAACTAATGTATTCATAATGAAACACTTGACAACATATGCATCAGATTTGAAGTTCCCCTTCACTGAAAAAACCCTCTGCTTATCAGAATACAGGCTGATGACTGAATGAGTAAATCTATGCAACATATAAGACATTCCTCAATACATCAAAAATCCACGTTATTGTTTATTTTACAAAATTCTGACAGCTACCTAATAAAAGATCTAATAAAAGATTTTATAAAAAATCTGAAACTAAAAAGTCTGTGTGGGAAACAAGAAAAATTCATATGGTTCAGATTTTTTTCATTACACACGAAAAAATATCTGTGAAATTTGGTTATGTAATTCACCACGCAGATGAAAAATGGTTAAAAATTTTTCAACATTTTAACAATATTTTCAGTTATATCTTTATATTCTTCAACTTACATGACTATATTCTTCAAATATACCTTCAAATTAAAAGTGACTGTTTTAAGGACAACTTCAGCAACTGTATTCTGAATTAAAATTCTTAATGTTATTTAAAATAATTGATTAAAGAAACATATGATTATGAGCAAAGTTTTGGACATTATTCTTTTTACCCTGAGAGTTTAAATTATCTACTAGGCAGAATTCTAAAAGCAAAATCTGCTCAAAACCACATACAGAATTAAATTAATATTCATTAAAATATAATTCGTAATATAAAATTAAGAATATGTGAAATTTACTCAGGCTTTGCAGAAAACAACTGGAGAACAGAACAACTACATCTATTGGAAATTTCAAAAGTTTGCTGTTTTGCAGCTCTATCCAGATCTTGAGGTATAATTGGCCTAAACATCTTCCTGTTCCAATTCCAGTGTTCCTGTTTACCATGTGTTTGCATTTCACTCATGTGTGTTTTCCGTTTATTTTTCTCTCTCACTCAAGCAACACTGAAAGCGACTTTTTCCCTCTGAAATAATGAAAAATGTATCAATAAGCAGAATTAAACAGTAAAATAAGTAATGGTGTTGTTAAAGCACAAAACCACCAACATAGCAAGTTCTGTACCTCAGAGTGATGGATTTTGCCTAGATAAATAACACAAACAGTTTTTCCTCCCATTGAAGCAGTGCCAATATCAACCAAGTTCTGGTGAAACGGCCTAAGACGGTGCCTAAGTCTTTCTGACAGTGCTTTTGTGGGGGTTGCTGAACATTTAAATGCCAGCCAAGTCAGCTCTAGAGCTGGAGCAGTGGAGCTGCATCAGCCTCTTAGATCTAATTGCTCTGGTCATTAATAATCTGTAGGGACAAAATTGTTAACTGACAAAATTGTAATTTTTGAGGATTTGAACTAGCATTTATGAGCTTTAGCACTCCAAAATACCAGCTTCCTCAAACTAGCCTGACACAAGGTGAACGAGTGTAGACTTCCACAGTAGGCAGTGTGAGCCAACTCTCTTTTGCATAGGGTACCCTGGATGAAAGTAGTAATATTTATAGCCTTTGTTAGAGAACTTTTCAGTTTTCAATCATTATATATATAGTTTATTACTCTAACATTAGTGAGCCAACCGAACTTGAGCCACACTTTGCAAAGAGGCACACTTATCCCCAAATAACCACATCCTAAGTAGGTGCAACAAAGGCTACAGAAAAAAAGAAAAAAAAGAAGATCAAAGGCACGGTGACACTCAGGAAAAACTTCACAAACCTGATAGGTTTGTAAACTAAGTGTCATTCACAGAAGAAAGGAATTACTGTACCAAACTATTTGCTGAGACCAAAGACCAGGTACTTGAGCTGAAAAGGGCAGGAAACTGCAGTGGGCAGTAGACCATCATTCACTAAAAATTCCTACTCCTATTTCTTAAGTAAGAAGTTTCTGGAAGTGGACACTCAGTAAGAAATCATGTAGTATTATAAATTTGATCATATTGATATACAGGAGGCGATAAAGAATCAAAACCCCATATTCATCATCATGTGTTAATTAACCAGATGGTAAAGTCTACCTTCAAATGCTGAATTGCCAATAGTTCACTTTTTCAGAGGCAAGGTGAATTGCATTTTCATCTAGAGACCTTAATCTGCAAATCTTTCTTTTACACAGACAATGTCTGCTAAAATCTTCTAAATTCTACTCTGTCCTTATTATGAAAACAAAAGTATTTCAATGAGCTGGCTAAGACCTGAATTTCCACTAAGCTTCAAAACTAGTATTTTTAATACACATACACTATAATTTATTAAGTAGTTTCTCTTATAGTGGGCAACCTATCTTTTCTCTTACTTGAGCAGCAATGGACTTGAAAAAAATGTTTATTATATTTTACAAAACAGATAAGTGTGAAACATACACAAAGAGGTAAGTAGACACTATAAAACAAGAATTGGACATCAAGGAGAGATAGGGATCAATATTGTCTAACTTTCGAGCAGTGTCTTAAATAACTGAGACATAACAACTACCATTAAAAATTGGTTCTGTCTCTGTGTGCAGGTAAGAACAGCCAAGAGACTTTGCTGGGACAGCTTCCTACCTTTGTATCTCTGAGCCAGAATATAGCATTCAAGCCAATATTCAGGGTTCACAAAGAATCATAGAGCTTCTTTGAAATAGTTCAAAGCTGCTCAGCATTTCTAGAGTCAACTTACATAATGTTCAATGTACCAAGTGGTTATCTTGCCAGTTTCTCACTTATCTGCAAATATTTTTCTGTGGCGAATTGTGGTGCCCTTTATAACATACATGTATTTTAAATAAACATAAAGAAAACTGTTTTGAAACTTAATCTTTCTTCGTGCCATACACCAGTAAGCTTATTATGATGTCATTAATGTCAACAATCCAACATGCAACTTTCTATCTTTTCATTGCTCATCTAGATCAAAATACTTTATAAGAAGATACTGATTTAACTATATATGTAGTTTCTTTTCTTTTTTAAGAAAAAAAACCTTAACTAAAATGGTCTTTCAGTCTTTACCCACTCAGCTTTTGAATTTACATTATTTTTCCCGATACTTATAAGGGTATACATAAAAGTCTTCAAGTGCATAGCTACCAGCTAGGATTAGTTTCAGTGAAATAGTGTGTTTCTACAGCACATTACCTGTTCAATGATCAATGCTCTTTGTCTCATTCAGGTCTTTACAACATACTAGCATAACAGCAATAAAAACAAAAAATAAAATAACTTTTCTTGAAAATATGTGTATGTCATAAAATCTTTGCTTTAGAAGTACTGAAAATTGAGTTGAGTGCCTTCAGCATCTGGGTCAGGGTACAGTAATTTAGCTTCTCTATCTATACAGGTTCCGAGTTTACAAAACTCTAAAGATATCCACTCAGCAAAGGGATGAATTTCATTTTACTAAAATGTGACACAGTATGACACAAACGAAAGCAATGGTGTGCAAAGTGTATTTGATCACACTTGTGACTCTCAGTGTGATGGCACATAGTAAGTGCCTATACAGGGAGTTGATAAGTATATACTGTAAATTTACACTACACATTCATTATAGTTCAAAGCCATAATTAATGAAAATTCTAGAAAAGAACATGATGAGATAGAAAGCCTATGTGAGCTATGAAGGCACTGAAAGTTGTATCAAATGCCTTTGGGTTGAGATAGAGAGATTGTCACTAATGGAGATATTATGCTAGGTATTTGTTACCAGTATCCCAATCAGGATGTTTTGGCTGTTCAAAAATATCTTGGGCCATCAGAACTTGGTCTTCATGGATGATTTCGATTGCATGGATGTTTGTTGGAAAAACAATACCATGGTGTAAAAATCATCTGCCAGGTTCCTGGAATGCGCTGAGAACTGGTTCCTGCTACAGGTGCTGGACATGCTGACTAGGAACAGTGCACACAGAGGAGACTAGGCAATGTAAAAGACAATGGTAACCTCAGATACACTGACCATTCAGGTGTCTACGCACTATAAGTGCAGGAAGGGTTGGTCTGTAGCCTTTTGCAGGTGCTCAGCTGCTCAGCTCCCATAAATCTGGATGGAATCTAGCCTAGGGTGTTTAGAGAAGAGGATTGCTTTGTTGAAAGGCCACTGTATTGAGTATTTGAAAAGTTGTGCAAGTCAAGGGACATCTCTGATGACAGGAAGAGGAAAAATTTTTACCCATTTTCTAGAAGGGCCCAAAAGAGGACCAGGAAGCGAGACACCCATTAGTCTCACTTCAAGCCTTGGGAAAGTTATAGAATGAGCCTCTGAGAAAAATACTGCAAGCTAAATGAAGCATATGATTGAGGAAAACCAAAGGCAAATCAAGCCAGATTGACCAGGTCACCTTCTACAACAAAGTTATACTTTCTGTTGACATGAGAAGAGCAGTGGATGCCGTTTACATGGCTTTCAGCAAAATGTTCAACACTGCCACAATTTCCTTCTGGACAAACTGATAATATACAGACTGGATGTCAGGTGCCATCCAGGTGCCATTTTGCCATCTGCAAAATGGGTAAGAAATGGGCTAATAGGACTTGCTGAGAGGATGACAATCAATGTTTTTTGCCCAGGCTGGCAGATATCACATGTGGTGTCCCTCAAGGATCAAGGGAAGGAACCCTGCTGGATCTCCCATTTGTGAACAGAGGTCTTGTGGAGGATGTGGCTGTTGGAGGGCATCTGGGGAATAGTGACCATGAAATTATAAAGTTCTCTATTCTTATAAATGTTAAGAGGGGGGACAGTAAATTGTGATTTCTGACTTTAGAAGAACAGACTTTGATTTTTTGGGGAGGTTACTTGATACAATCCCTTGAGAGTCAGGTTTAAAGGGTATAGGAGTCCAGGAAGGCTGGACACTTCTTAAGAAGGAAGTCTTAAAGACACAGGAGCAGGCCATCCCCATGTGCCATAAAACAAGTCAGCGACGTAGAAGCCCAGCCTGGCTAAATAGAGACATTTGGCTGAAAGTAAAAGAAAGAAGGGGAGTTTATGGCCTCTATAAGGGACAGGCCACTCACAATGAGTACAGGGATAATGTTGGGGTGTGCAGGGAGATAATTAGAAGGTCCGAAGCCCAGCTAGAAATCAATCTGGCTTTCAAAGTACAGGACAGCAAGAAAATCTTCTATAAATACAGTAATAACAAAAGGAAGACCAAGGAGAGCCTCCATCCCCTGCTAGACCCAGAAGGAAATACAGTGTCAAAGGATGAATATAAAGCTGAGGTGCTTAATGACTTCCTTGCCTTAGCTTTAACAACAGAAACATCTGTAGTGAGGGAAGCCAGATGCCTTAGCCAAGAGATGAGGGCCAGGAGCAAAACATGTCCCCCACAATCGAGCACATGCAGAACAACCAGGTGATCAGACTAAGTCAGCATGGTTTTATGAACGGCAAGTCCTGTTTAATAAACCTGATCTCCTTCTGTGACAGGATGACCTTCTAGTTGGATAAAGAAAAGGCTGTGGATGTCATCTGCCTTGACTTTAGTAAGACATTTGACACTATTGCCCACAGCATTCTCCTAGAGAAACTGACTGCTCTTGGCTTGGACGGTCATACCCTTCACTGGGTGAAAAACTGATTAGATGACTGAGTCCAGAGAGTTGTGGTCAATGGAGTTAAATCACCAAGGTCAATTCCATGACGGTCAACAAGGCCAAATGTCAGGTCCTGCATCTTGACTTTAGTAAGACATTTGACACTATTGCCCACAGCATTCTCCTAGAGAAACTGACTGCTCTTGGCTTGGACGGTCATACCCTTCACTGGGTGAAAAACTGATTAGATGACTGAGTCCAGAGAGTTGTGGTCAATGGAGTTAAATCACCAAGGTCAATTCCATGACGGTCAACAAGGCCAAATGTCAGGTCCTGCATCTTGGCCACAACAACCGCCAGCAGCGCTACAGGCTTTTGGGAGAGGGGGCGGGGGGGGGGGGGG
>NW_009710995.1:19998-38167 GCF_000703405.1 Apaloderma vittatum | reverse complement strand
GTTGGCAGCCGACGGGACAGGAGCCAGCAGTGTGCCCAGGTGGCCCAGAAGGCCAACGGCGTCCTGGCTTGTATTAGGAACAGTGTGGCCAGTAGGAGCAGGGAAGTGATTTTGCCCCTGTGCTGGGCACTGGTGAGGCCGTACCTCGAGTGCTGTGAGCAGTTCTGGGCTCCACAGTACAGGAATAACATCGAGGTGCTGGAGAAGGTACAGAGAAGGGCAACCAGAATGACCAGGGGACTAGGGGGTAAGTCTTTTGAAGAGAAGCGAGGAAGCTGGGACTGTTCCACCTGGAGAAGAGGAGGCTGAGGGGAGACCTTATTGCTCTCTGCAACTACCTGCAAGGCAGATGTGGTGAGACAGGTGTTGGCCTGTTCTCCCTAGTGAACAGAGATAGGACAAGAGGGAATGGGTTCAAGTTGTGCCAGGGGTAGTTTAGATTGGATATTAGGAAAAACTTCTTCATCGAAAGGGTGGTTAAGCACTAAAATGAGTTTATGAGGGAGGTGGTGAAGTCACCATCCCTGGACATGTTTAAAAAACGTCTGGAAGTGGTGCCTGAGGAGATGGTTTAGTGTTACTGTGATGTAGGGATGTAGGTTGGACTTGATGATCTTAAAGGTCCTTTCCAACCTTTATGGTTATATGATTCTCTGATTCTGTGACTGGAACATTTAGTTATTTATCCTATACATACAAAGGCTAGACTTAAGAAGGTAGCACATCCACAAATAGTCTTTAAAAAAAAAAGATTAGGTGATCATTCTGAAAAGAAGACAGGTTGGGGCCAGATCAGAGAGGAGAATGTAGATCTTTTCCAATATCTGAAAAAACAGGTATTGGAAAAATATTTGCCTGCAGACAGAATAGCTATCATCATTCCTAAAACAAGGCAGAGATTTTACCACACTCCAATGTGTCGTTTCTTATCAGGTATAGACAGGAGAATAGAATAGTTATAAAAAACAAAAGAGCTCCAAATTTTGTTGATTCCATTGTCTAATGTGTATGACAAGTGAAGGAATAAGAACAAAGCATTTTTCGGATCTCCTGATAGTCTTGGATTTGCAAAGCAGAGATGTTCAGTGTTTTTACATTTACAGTTATATTTCACAGCATCAAGATATATGACACATTACTCCCTCCTTTTTTTCTCTAGAAATAAGGGTATTCTTTGCATTTTTAGTATTTTTTACATCAATTCTTGATAGTTCCATTTTACATTTCTCTTCTATATGTAGCTTTTTTTGCTGAGGGGAACATTGTTTATTAGATGAACAACGATCTTTGCCATTTATCCTCAGAACGACAAAAAATACTGCTATGCTCATGCACTTGAAAAATCTTTGAAGACAACATTGCTGCTGACAAGGACATACTGAAACCGTGATTAAGAAAATAAGAAGTAACAACACATCAGTCAGGAGTTTCTGAGCAAACTGCCAGCTCTGATTCTCTCAAACATAGGCACACAGGTTACAGGAGCCTTAGAGGAGGCTGATCTCAAAACACATTAAGGAAACTATCTTCAAAGAATCACATGACTCAAGTTGCAGTCTCAAACACAGACACCTAAACCTCCTTCTTCATTTCAGAAAATCTTGATTTGTATCTTTTGGATGTTATTATCTGCAGATGTTGAGATCTTGGGTATTTATTACTGTACCTAAGAGCCTGCTCTCAGTAATACACCAAGCATCGCTATTCTACCTCTTCTTCGCTCTTTAGCTAAATGGTAACTGATTTGAAGGATAATCTTTGAATTCTGAAAGTCAATAGGGGATATCATCGTAAGATTAAAGAGTGTTGTGTGAGATTACACAATATGAGAAGTGAATTGTGGCTTTCCCTTCCTACAAATCATAGAATCGTAGAAACATAGAATCACAGAATCATAGAATTATACAATCATAGAATGTGCTGGGCTGGAAGGGACCTTTAAAGAATGTGACAAACCTGTCTATATTGGGAATGTCCTTATATTTCAAGCATCTACCACAACTGTACTTAGAACAGAGCCTCTCAGACAAGAAAAGATGTTTACATCTTCTAAACACAATGGTATTTACTCATTAGGGGTTTTCTAATCACTGTATTAACACAGCTGATAATAGTCTCCAAACTATTACAGTCTTAAGAATTCTCGCTGTAATAGAAGGCATATAGAATTTGTTAATCAAATTTTATGCTGTGCTAGAAATGAAGTTGTTTAGGCTGCAATCCGGCACCAAGGTCAGGCTTGTACACAGGGGGAGCTGTCTAGAACCAGCTGCAAAAGAACAAAGACTACCAGGATGAACTCACTGTAAGAGTAATAAAATCAAAAATAATGGGCAAGAACACTAGCGATAAAGGTATCTAACAAAGACCATCTGGTAATGAAAGGCCCCTGTGGAATTCGAGGATAAAGATATCTTAAGAAATGTGCTGAGAGCAACTAGTTTTTGAACTTCATCCCTGAAGACCCCTGCCCAAGACCACCAGGAGGCACTGCGCAGGTGTCAAGAGGAGGAGCAGTCGACCACTGGAACGGAGTACCTTTTTAGGATAGCTCATGAATATTATAAGCATCTAATGAATATGTAACTTTCTTTGCATATAACCAAGGTATCTGCCCGTGGACGGGTGCAGCTGTGGTATGAGCACTCCTTGGCGAGAGCTCCTCCCCGCTGTTTTGCTTACTCAGCCGCTTGCTAAATTTAATAAATTTTATGAATCACTTAAATTCTAAATTGTCTCCTGGGTTTTATTCTCTCAATTTATAACACTCACTACAAATAATCCCTGAAAAAATCCAGTGCAATGATGTTTTGCTCATTTTTATTCTTTCTTTCTAGAGTTATGGGTGGCTTAAATTAACTTTTCCAATAAAATATTCACAGGTGTTTCTGTTGTGGGAAGTTATGTGCTCTTCCGTATGCTTCCTGTACATCCTTTCAAAAAATGATCTATCTTTATAATCTTTGGGATTTTTTCAGTTTTACATTTTGACTGCAAGCTTGAACAGAGCAGAAAATAAATCTGTGCACACAAAAGCTGATACTTATTGTAGTTCAAGATACTACTATTTATGTATCTACAAGAAATTATTATTCCACAATTTCACTAGTTCATCAGTGAAGGATGTGTGATATACAAACAGTTCTTTAATGGTAGAGTCATAGAATTTTTTAGATTAGAGAAGATCATTGAGTCCAACCTTTAATTTAGTATTGCCATGTTCTAAAGCATCGTATCTACATGTCTTTTGCATGCCTCTAGGGATGGTCACTCAACTGCTTCCCTGGGCAGACATTTCCAACACCCAACAATCCTTTCCATGATGAAATTTTTCCTATCCAACCTAAACTCCCCCTGTGCAATCTGAGAACACTTTCTCTTGTCCTGTCATTTGTTACTTGGAAGAAGAAACTGACACCTGCCTCGCTATAATCTTCTTTCAAGTAGTTGTAGAGAGCAATAAGGTCTCCCTCAGCCTCCCTTTCTCCAGGCTGGAGAGGTCCAGTTCCCTCAGCTGTTCCTCCTAAGACTTGAGCTCTAGATCCTTCACCAGCTTCGTTGCCCTTCTTTGGACACACACCAGCACCTCCATGTCTTCCTTGGAGTGACGGGCCCAAAACTGAACACAAGGTTAGAGGTGTGGCCTCACCAGTATAGAGTACAGGGGAACAATACCTTCCCTAGTCCTGCTGGCCATACTATTTCTGACAGAGGTCAGGATGTCTTGGCCACCTGTGCACACTGCTGGCTCATGTTCAACCAGTTGTTGACCAACATCTCCAAAGATTCTTCTGTCATAAAGCCTATTTCATCTCCTTTTGTCTCCTGGTGAATAAATGCAGCCTGCAGTCCACAGTTACTAATTCAGATTATCTTTTTTGCTTTGCTTTAAAAAGTGAGAGCTGAACAAACTGTTGTATACTGACACAAAAAAATATAGGAAAAGAAAATAAACCAGCCATTTTACTAATAAATCAAACAAGCACAAAGAGCACAAAAGAAAGAGAGCAGTTGTAGTGGTATAATAAAGACAGAACAGACAGAAAATGTAACACTGTGAAATTGAGACTAGTCTTATTCAATTGCCAATCCAATAGTAAGAATGTCATCAGAGTCCAATGAAAAGAGTCCAGATTTTCTGATGTATTCTGAAGGCAAATACTTTTGGGAATTCAAGAAATATTTAGCTGAGAAAGTCCCTGTCTCTGAAAGATAAAGCAACTCATTCAGCAAGCCTAGCCTGTTGCTTAAAAATACTAGCAGCCAAGAAACACTTTCAGGGATAAAGCATCCAAAACTTCTCTGGGCAACCTGTTCCGCTGCCTCACCATTGTTAATGTAAAAAATTTCTTCCTAATGCCTAATCTAATCTAATCTAATGTCTTTTCTAGTCTAATCTACCCTCTTTCAGTTTGAAACCACTACCCCTCATCCTACAGTTACACTCCCTGGTCAAGAGTTGCTCCCCTTATTTCCTATAGGCCCCCTTTAAGCACTGGAAGGCCGCTAAAGGCTCCCCAGAGCTTCCTCTTCTTCAGGTTGAACGATTCCAACTCTCTTAACCTTCCTTTGTAGCAGAGGTGCTTCAATCCCACAGTCATCTTTGTGGTCCTCCTATGGGTCTGTCAAGAAGATCCATGTCTTTCTTAGACTGGGAGTCCCAGAGCTGGATGCAGATTTCCAGATGGGGTCATACAAGAGCAGAGCAGAGGGGGAGAATCACCTTCCTCAACCTGCTTGCCACACTTCTTTCAGTGCAGCCCAGGATGTAATTTGGTTTCTGGGCTATGAACACCCATTGCTAGCTCATCTTCTGGTTTTTGGGCACCAGCACCCTCAAATCCTTCTCAGCAGGGACTGCTCTCTCTTTGCTTGGGATTGCACTGACCTAGGTGCAGGACTCTGCATGTACTAATAAAAATGAATACTTCTCCACATTGCTTGAAGACTATTAATGAAAACTACCACTTTTTCTATTGTCATTTATTCCAGTCTAGCAATAGCTGAAACTACAATTTTACATTTCCATTCATCAAACTTGTATTATCGGTGCAGCATAAAGAAATATTTTAACATAATTTTATAAGAAGCAGTGTTTTATTTGGCAATCTATTCAGTGTTGTACACAGCACAACATGGATATAGACTTAACAATTCTTCAGAGCGAGTGTGCTGGATCTCATGAGTGAAACTCCAAAGACTCACAGAGGATTCTTCACAGCAAGTAGTCTGCATAATCATTGATAGAATGCAGAAAGAAACTTCTCAACCCTGTAAAAAGCAAAAGAAATAAAATCATGGAGAGTTAGTGTTATTTAGAAGACACTTCGGGGATTCATCTCACTATTCTAATATAAGGATTGTGAGGTGTTTTGTAAGTAGAATGTAATGATAACACGTGCTTCCCTTAAAAATAAAATACAGTCAGATTTTGCACACATCTGCATCTTGGACAGTTTGGCTATTAAAATATAAGAGCTTTGCCATCTGGAAGAGTGATAGGAATTGTATGTATGCAGATGAATCTGTCAAAAGGAGTATATTTTCTTCTAACACAGAAACAAACAGCAGTGAACAACTCAGAAAAATTAAACCTGCAAATTGGAATTGATCTACAAGAATTGTGACTTATGGGACCTGCATTTGTAAATGTTGAGCCACATATCTAGGAAAAAAAAAGCATCGACCATGAAAGATCAAGGCGTTTACAGACCTATATCATTGTCATTAAACTTGCATTAATAAAAGGCCCAAAAGTTTCTAGCATTCTACCCTCTTAACAATAAAGTAACAAATATTAGTTATTAGTAGCTAGGCATTGCTAAAATGTTGCCTTGTTTTCATTTAGAAAACATACACATAAACAGACATAAACAAAACTGTTTTGTTTAGAAACAGTGTTTAGAAAAAGTATTCTTTTTTCATGATAGCAAGGTGCATAAACTATTTTGATCTCTAAAGGAAAACATAAAAAAGGATTCTGTACCTAGAAAAATATTTAAACCGACTTCAGGCAAAAGTACTCTAAGGAACAGTAGCAAGTTGAAGCAGGTATCCCTACCATTAGGAACAGATCATCAGGCTTCAATTCTCCTTAAAAAGAAATTCTTGCAAAGAATAGGAGAAACAGTACCATCTCTCCACCTTCTAAAACAGAGTAACATAGAACCCAAGTACTACAGTAGCTGGGGAGAAATAACAGGACAAAGAAAAGTTCCAAATCTTGATGTCCCAGGATAATAATTACTGTAACTTTAGATATATTCTTATTTAATTTGGATATCTGACTGCACAGTGCATCCTTTACTTCTAGCATACTATGGTAAGCCCATGTGGGGAAAATTCTGGATAGAAATATTTTTTAACATAAATAACACATTGTGGAAATAGGCAAAAAAATTAGCAGCCCTAGGGAAGGAAAGGACAGATATACAGAATAACAAAACATTGACAAAATGTTTGACTCTTTTATAAGAAAGAGTTAGAAGAAATTAAAAAAAAATGAAAAATACTTTTGTCCCTCCAGTTTTTAACAAGGAATCAAGTTTATTTAGATCCTATGCATCTGAGGAAATATAGCAAAAGATTAAAATGGCTTAGTCAGCAACAGAACAGGAGAATTAGTGAAAGAACAATAAAAAAGGCTAAATGTGCTAAAAATGTACAGAAATATAGTCAAATGTAAACAGAAGAAAACAATACAGCAGTTAATCCTTGAAAATATTATTTGGGCAAAATTAGGTAATGCAGTTAGTTCACATTTGACAAATTATCATTATATATACCTAAAGCGAAAAAACCTCAAACACTTACTTTTCATTATGAAGACAAACACCTTTAATGACAACAGAACTCTAATGAGGCTTCTCTCTGAGTCAGAAGAAATACTTTTACTCTTTACAATCACACACACTGCTACATTTTTTTCTGACAGGTTTTATTTTGAACCTTAATAATATTTGTACATTTTAGCATTGAAATAGATATAAATTCAATCCAAGAAGAAGATTGTATCAAAAGGCTTAATGAAATAAAATTTAGTTCATATCTTCATATAAGGAAAAGCTGATATTAAAAATGTAAATATTTTTCATATGGCTTTAGGCAGAAAAGTGCACACTAAAAATCTTTGCAATAAGTATCTGGAAAAAAAGAATCCTAATAACTTCAATTTAACATTTTTCTGAATTTAATGTAAAAAAAGAAATATTGCTGAGTTTATTGGTAGATTCAACCAACTGACTCAGAAAGAGTCAGAAAGGTCTTCCAGTCAGGTTTCCTGCAGGACCTGTGCCTCCACACTTATTCTTTGCTGTGAAAATAAGGAAGATATACCATCAAAATTCAAAGGAAAGGAAAAAAAATTAAATTAGTCTGGAGTAATCCTAGACCAGTCACAAATAAAGAATTGAGAAGCAAAATTGAAAATAAACTCAAATTTGAGTGATACTAAAATAGAAATATTATGAAGTAACGTTGAAGTAAAGAGTTGTTTGTTTGGTTTTTTTCCCACAGCACAGACTTTTCCTCTCCTGAAGGATATTTATAGAAGTTTAATTCTCTCCAGGAATTTGACTTTCAAATCCAAAGATAAAACTATGACAAAATGTAAGTATTTGTTTCCAATGTTGTAAATGACTCCCAAATAATAACACTCACCTAGTAAATGGAAATCACAAATGAAACTCTGTACAAAACAATTGACTCAAATAGGGTATGATCCAAGTTACCCTACCTATGTGGGGGTTTTTCTGAATTGAATAAAATTTATGTGAAGAAAACGGGATTTATTCTTTAATTTAATCATCTGTATGTTCAGTAGGAGCATATATGAGGAAAATATATAACATATACAGAGCAAATCTGCATCCTGAGGTCTTACATTTTAACTTGAATAGGTGTAAAGAGAAGAGCAACAAAAAAATCTTCACATTTTTAAGTTGAGTGTAAATGCCATGTCACCCTGCTTACATAGCACTGTAAAAGAGAACAAAAATCCCTTGTTACTAATTATTCGTACATTACTGATCTGGACTTGATATACGCTGTATTTGTGAATACAAATAATTCAGCCAGAAAAAAAGCCTTCAAGATACAGATAACAGAAAGGACTAATCTGAGTCTGTAATCTGTTAAATATTCATCTTCTATAACTATATAGAAGCAGGTGTAGAGTTGGTTACACATGATATGGTATGTAGAGGGAAACAGATCAAGATTAAATACAGTTTCTTGGAAACTACAGAAAAGTAGAATATTCACTGCAGGAAGCGTGAATGTCTTCCCCCTATCCCAATGTTTGGTTACTGCTCTTTCCAAATTTAAATTTTTCAGTTTTAGAAAGTACTGATTGGGGTTTTTTTCGTTTGTTTGTTTAGTTTGGTTTGGAATTTTTGAAGAAATATAGATTTTCCATGTTGTTGTGCACTGTTCTTGGTTTACAGTCAAGTACCCACACAGCCACTCACACTCACAACCCTTTTCCGTGCTCATTTGTGCATACTATAAGAAGAAAAAAACCATGAATTTCCTGAAATACAGCATTTCATTCACAACAAAGGGCTCATGAGTTCTTTGGATCCATTGCAGTTTCACTAGTGTCCAGCTCAGGGCAGCCCCTGGCCACTTCCCACAAAAGTTGTTTCTGCAGTGTTCCCCACCAAAACTTTGCCATTTACACACAATATATATTTTTCTTTCTATATGTTGTTCTAGATAAACTATTTTGTTTCTGCCAGGCAGAGAGGGACCTGGGGGTGTTGATGGACAGTGGCTGAACATGAGCCAGCAGTGTGCCCAGGTGGCCAAGAAGGCCAACGGCATCCTGACTTGTATTAGGAACAATGTGGCCAGTAGGAGCAGGGAAGTGATTGTGCCCCTGTACTGGGCACTGGTGAGGCCGCACCTCGAGTGCTGTGAGCAGTTCTGGGCTCCCCAGTACAGGAAGGACATCGAGGTGCTGGAGGAGGTACAGAGAAGGGCAACCAGAATGGTCAGGGGACTAGAGGGTGAGTCTTATGAAGAGAGGCTGAGGGAGCTGGGACTGTTCAACCTGGAGAAGAGGAGGCTGAGGAGAGACCTTATCACCCTCTACAACTACCTGAAAGGCAGCTGTGGTGAGACAGGTGTTGGCCTCTTCTCCCTAGTGAACAGCGATAGGACAAGAGGGAATGGGTTCAAGTTGTGCCAGGGGAAGTTTAGATTGGATATTAGGAAAAACTTCTTCTCCAAAAGGGTAGTGAGGTATTGGAATGGGTTGCCAAGGGAGGTGGTAGAGTCACCATCTCTGGACATGTTTAACAAAATGGCTTGATGTGGCACTTGAGGAGATGGTTTAGTGTTACGGTGATGTAGGGCTGTAGGTCGGACTTGATGATCTTAAAAGTCCTTTCCAACCTTGATTTTTCTATGATTTCTATGATTTCGATAATATGTAGTAAATAATCAAATATATAGCAAATAATGCAATTAACTAACTTAAACCAGTAAGGATTTCAGTGAATATTTACCATTTAAATTTGAGTAGTGTTTAATATTTACAACAGAAATCAGTTCTTGAATTATTTTCTGTACACACATTAATTATGCACAATTAGTGTTAAAGCACAAAAGTAAAAGTATTAGAGGTTTTTAATTTAATCTTTCAGCTTACAACGTGCATTTTATAGAGGTCAGTGAGCAATCACAAGCAACATCAGCACACTGATCTGCCACAGTCAAGTTTGAAAGCGTTTGTGGTAACTTCACTCTAGAACATATTTTTCTCAGTCTTCCTTTATGTGAAGGTAAAATAACCCTGATACAAAATATGTGTTAAAATATGTAAATTATGTAGAAGTAAAATATACATACACAAAAATTACATCAGTTAATAAATGTGGAAAAATTGCCACTCTCTAGGGGCTGCAATCAATGGCTCAGTGTCCAAATGGAGACCTGTGATGAGTGACATTCCTCAGGGACTGGTACTAGGACTGGTGTTGCTTAATATCTTTGCCAGTGACATGGACAGTGGGATTGAGTGCACCCTCAGCAAGTTTGCTAACATCAAGCTGTGTGGTGTGGTCAGCACGCTGGAGGGAAGGGATGCCATTCAGAGGGACAGGGACAAGCTTGAGAGGTGGACCCATGACAACTTCATGAAGTTCAATATGGCCAAGTGTAAGGTCCTGTATGTGGGTTTTGGCAATTCTAAGAACAAATACAGGCTGGGTAAAGAATGGATTGAAAACAGCCCTGCAGAAAAAGACTTGGAGGTGCCGGTAGATGAAAAACTGAGTAAGAGCAGCCAATGTGTACTCACACCCCGGAAAGCCTATTGGATCCTGGCCTACATCAAGAGAATGAACAGCAGGTCAAGGGAGGTAGTTAAGGTAATTTTCCCCCTGTACTCTGCTCTTGTATAACCCCATCTGCAATACTGTGTCCAGCTCTGGGGCTCCCAACATGAAAAGGACGTGGACCTGTTGGAGTGAGTCCACAGGAGGACCACTGTCGCGGGTTAGGGCTGGGCCGGCCACTAACATGGACAGTGGGTTGGAGCAGCTACCCTATGAGGACCGTCTGAGAGAGTTGGTGTTGTTCAGCCTGGAGAAGAGAATGCTTTGAGGAGACCTTATATCAATCTTCCAGCACTTGAGGGGGGCCTGCAAGAAAGCTGAGGAGGGACTGTTTACAAGGGCATGCAGGAATAGGACAAGTGGCAATGGTTTTAAACTGGAGCAGAGTAGGTTTAGACTAGATATAAGAAAGAAGTTCTTTACCCTGAGGGTGGTGAGGCATGGGAAAAAGTTGTCCAGAGAAGTTGTGGATGCCCTATCCCTGGAAGTGTTCAAGGCTAGGTTGGATCAGGCTTTGAGCAACCTGCTTTAATGGAAGGTTTTCCTGCCCGTGTCATGGGGCTTAGAACTAGATGATCTTTGATGTCCCTTCTGACTCAAACTATTCTACAATTCTATGTAAAAAAAATAAAAAAATATTTTTTATTTATTTCATAAGAAACAGAATTCTCATATACATCCACCAGGAACTTCATGAACAATAAATAACTTGAAAATAAATATTAAGTTAAAATAATATCAAAACCTACTTGTTTTTCTTTTATTTAACAATACTTTTTTTCTCTCGGAAGAATGTTAACATTAATGACAGCTTTTCATCACAGCTGTGAAAATACACACAAGATAGTTAAGGAAACCTTCATTTCTAGTAAAATATTTTTGGAGCTTAAGCTTCTTAAACTGAAGAGTTTTAGAACAGGAATTTTTAAGGAAAGGTTCAAAAACAAAACACAACCCTGTTTTCCTTTGGACATCATTCAACTTAGCTCATTCCCTGCCTAGCTATTCTGTACTGGTAGATGGTGATTTCTTGGTAGCTTATTAAAACAGCAGTTGCAAAAGTGCTGATATGGAAGAGGTCTCCATGGAAACAGTAGATAAAATTGGGTAGAAAAATATACTAGTATAAAACTGCATCTCTCTGTGGCTCCCAGTAAAAATAAATAAATCGCCCAAACTATATACAACACTATATAACAGTGTTTTGTGACCATCTAAGTCTCCAGAACAATCTGCACTACATCAAATACCACACTGAGATGATAATTTTGAACTAAGTAACATCCCCTGGGTTGTCTTCCATACTAGCTCCCCTTCTCTTAAAAAAATAATTGCTATTCCCACATCAAAGATTTGGGACAGAGCAGAAAGAAAAAGGAAAAATTAAATGTTCCTCAAAACAAACCAAATAACATATTGTAATTCATCAATCAAGTCCCCCTTTTGTCACGTGTCATGAGGTAAGGGTGCAACGAATAAGGAAAAAAATTAACAAAAATTAAATTAAAAAAATCACATTCAGACATATTTCATTCAAACAAAGAAAAAATGGATTAGCACTTCTTAAGCATCATGACACACAAGAAATCTATGTCATCTGAGGGAACTTAATTGAAATATAAACATTCTGCATTACATTTGACACATCTCATTAAAATCAGAAAGCTGAGGGCTTGAAAATTTGAAAAAAATCCAAACCCTAAAGCCTTCATTGTCAATCAAGCTGATCCAGGAAAGTAATCCCATAGTTTCTTTATGCATGCAGTTTCGTAGTTCACATACTGATTTTTGACAGTTTCACAAACTATTGTTTTATCTTCCTAACAGAAAATCAGTGAACTACTAGTATTCTGTCTAGATGAAAAAGTGAGACAGAGGGTCATTAAGTGCTCAGCAATATAAAAAAATGTACAGGTAAACTCTTAGCTTAGCTGGATCCTTTCAAGACACAGTTCAATATCAAGATTGGTGCTTTCCCAATGAATTGACTCTAACCTCCGGAAATCTGGCAATATATTGTCTTCTCTCATCCTTGCTGTAATAAATGGATTTTAGCAAATAAACCTGTTCATGCAGTCATTTATGGACTGTCTTGAAAGCTACTTGGAATGACTTTATAATACCAAAGTACTATAACCAGCTAAATTCAACTCTGACATTTCTAGAACAATCTTACTCAAAATCATAATGCAAGGTAGAAGGGCTTTAGATGCCATTTCCTCTCCCTTTATTATTTCCCAAATTTCTTTCCTGGGAAGAACAGAGAAACCTAGACTTTCCATTTCATTTTTCCTAAGTTAGGAAATGTGACATGCTGAAGTCTCCACCATATTTTGATCACCACTCATATTTTGCAAAACAGCAGTTACTAGAGATGACTAGCTCCTAGTTCTCGACTTTTCAAGAACAAGGCAACTCATATACACTTCTCTGAAGAAAACAAAGATCACAGCACTTAATAAATAGATTTCCCTGAATATAAAAGGCCATATCTTCATTCTCAAAAGAAATTGATCTCTGACAATGTGCTGCATACTAGTTGAGACTGTGTCATTTATACTACTTACATATCCATAGAGTCTTCCTTTCCTTTGTGTTTTTTTGTTCAATAAAAATGAAAATATATACTTCACCAAGTACTGCGTTTCATTTACAACAGTGCTTGCTATTCTGTCAGTCTCACCAGCAAGCCTGCAGATTTACAAATAAATGCTTTAAAGAGATTAAATTTCCAATTTATTAAATAAGATATTCCTACCTTCTCACTCACTTCATATATTAAAATGTACACAGAGAAGAAAAACAACCAAATTGAGATTATTATAGTAACATTACTGTATACATTTTTCTTCCTCATGTGAAAGAAAAGTAAATAAGTTTTAGTCCTCACTTATGACACATGACATCAGCAGAAGGAACATCTAACCAGTGCCCAACAGACTGATACTACAAGTCTATGTATGGAAGTTAGTGAAATTCAGTGCATCTTCGTACCTAACTTTCAAATGGCATCCCCAAATACACATATTCATCATGTAAAAGACAATATAAGTACAAAAGTAAAGGAATTTTTGTGGGAACATAATCTGAGTAAGAAAATATTACCAAAAATTAGAGACCTGAATTATAGACATCTCATTCCAGGTATATGAGCTAACTTAGCAAGTCTTTTAAACATGTCCAATTCTTTTAAATGGATATAACATTGACTAAAAATATTGTTTAAAAATCTAGGTCTTTTAAAGAGCATTTGGATAGAAAGATATTAAAACAAGATCTATTACTATCAGACACAAAGTTGCTTGGCCAAGACAATATGCTTAACTTTTACACAGTTAGATCTATTCTCTGGAAATCTTCCCTGACAGGTCTTATTTTAGAAGTCTCTCTTCCTTGCTTTCATTTTTTGTCTTCTTGTATTTTGTAATGATAGTAATCAATACTTTCTGTACTTCTTGGTAATTTTTTAACATCATGGCTGCATATAGTAAGTTTCCCTCTGTACCAAATATTACTGATTTTCTACTTTAGAAATTTAAAAAAAATTAAAAAATAATTGCAATTGTCAATTCATTGAAAAAAAAAATCTTAGCCTTGATTTTCAAACTGGTTTAAGGCAGTGAATAGGAATTAATGAAACAATGTAATGTGCATATTTAATATTAATGATAAAAATATTAAATCATTTGTCACATGGAAATGGTGGCTACATATTAAATACAAGGCAGCATATTTTTAAATTCGTAGATTTAATTTACTAGACTAGATTATATACCATGTTACATTTAAGTACTTACATGTTTATACAATATGCAGCTATATTAGTATTAATCTTAATCTTGCTGTTAAAGTCAACTGAATCTCATTTGTGTATTCAATACTCCTGGAACGGAAAAAAAATCTAAAATATTTACTGATTTTTTTTCTGATACTCCCAGTGAATTTCACTTGCAGGATTTGCTGGCAAAAATAGGATTGAGCTGAAGCAGGCATCTTCAGTTTGTGCCACGGCTTGCCTACTGACAAGATACACAGAGTCTTAAGATTAACTGACAAAGTAATTTACATAAAGATGCAAGAAATCACTAGATAGAGTTTGAATGACTCATAAGTAGAGAAGAATCACTAAATGGTCACAATTTTTTTTCCATCTAAAAGTTAGCCCTAAAAACCTCATCTCATGTTCATTATTCTGATAATATAATCAACTTTTTACTTATTAATAATATATTACTTCACATTACCAACTACAGTTCAAAAATATTCTGCCACTCAAAAAGCTGAAATCAGAACAGATTGCAAAGGTTTTATAGCTATTTAAAAGTAAAAAGGGATGGAAGAGTGCACACAATACTGAATTGAAACAAGTCTGTTCTGTAACTTGAGACAGGACAAGAAATATTTCCCAATTACTTGCTTTCTCACACTGGCTACTTGTAAAAGTGCAGTGCTATGGCCTTGGACCCACTGCTTCTCACTACACTTATCATCACTTTCAAAGCCAAACAAGAGCTATCTCTTCCCAGTCTGAATTCTGCGTGACGTTGATGCTTCTGCCTCGGCTGCCAGTCCAGCAGTGATGCTTACCCAGCATAGGTAAAAGGTGATGTTGATTACATCTCCCCACTCCGTTGTCACCTATATGACGTCTTTATGTTTCTGTAAGACAGTCAACTGATGATCATTTTCCTTAGGGGCAGGACACACTTAGTGGGCTGACCTGCCTACTGATTATAGCAGCCACATCCATGCACTTAATCTTCAAGAAGTGGGGGAAGTGCAGGTTGTCTTGATCAGTGTATTGGGGTTGAAAACGGTAGGGGGAGCAGGTAGAAAGACTGCAGGAATGGCACCTGTGAGTAGAGAACAGGCACTGCCCCTTTGTTGGACAAATCCAATTTCAGCTGGCTCCCAAAGAAACCCAATGCTGGCCAAACACGAGCTTATGGGTGACACTAGTGGTGCCTCTGCGATAACATATGTAAGAAAGGGTAAAATATACGCTGTAGCAGCAGTGAGAGGGAGAAGTGAGGAAAAAAACATGAGAGAAACACCTGTAAGCACCAAAGTCATAATGGCAAAGGAGGAGGAGATGCTCTAGATTCAGAGTACAGATTGCCCTGCATCCCTTGGAGGAGAACATGGTGAAGCAGGTTTCCCCCTGCAGCCTGTGAAGGACCACTCTGGAGAAGATATCCACACTGAAGGCCATGGAGGAAACTCAGATTTCAATATATTATGTGAAACTATAATTCTATAAAGCTACCTTTCTGAAATTAAGTCTACTGTAAAGATTTCTTGTCAGTATCATATTAATTGATATGGCGTGCAGATTCTGTACTGGTATTTCTATCTATTGTATCTTACTGGAAGAAAGTGTTACTGTGCATTTCTACAAAACTTAAAACAAGATTTGAAGGGTTTTGAATAGATATTTAGATCCTAACTTCTAGTCTCACAGGGCAGCGAGATCTACTTGATGTGATGGTTTCTGAAGGATCAGATACAAGAAGGAAAGAATCTTTCTCCAGAACGATAAAGTACAGAAAGTGAGTAAAGTGAAACCTGCAGCTGACAAGGAAGTGTATTTTGACAGATTGCCACAGAAATCAAAGGTAAAGGAATGTCATCTATGATGGTACTCTTGACACGTCATTCACATGTAACACAAAGCAACATTTCATAATGCTTTTGGTTAAAAATGCTCTCACAAAATGTATGCTTGTTAAACTCAGAATGTGCTGAAGATGTGTACAGCAGTGGCCTTTTAGGGAAATATAGGCAATTTTATCAAACCTTCGTCTTGATACCTGTGGGCTTAAATTGCAGACTCTTTGTGCAAGTTTATTCAGTGCATGGATCTGCTATAATTACTGTCTCTGGAAAACGTGTGCTTAGTATTTCCATACAAACATTAGCAATGTCTGTATTTATGCCACTGCTTCAAGTTTTACTCATGAAACCAAAGTCTGCTGCATTCCCAGTTCCACATCACTCTCCCTGCATGATTAACAATTCAAAATCACCAAGTGAGGTGTATCTCGCTATGATGTCTGAATTAGAACTTCAGCACTATAAGTCAATATGTTTTTACTTTTTAAACATAATTTCACTTTTAAAAAAACCTTAAAATATGTTATGAAAAAAACCAAGATAACTTACATTCTCTTCTGAAATACAATTTCCCTTTCTTTTTTATGTATTTCTCATGAAACAGAAGTTATAACTTGTGATTATCTGTATTTTCATATTCATATTAGTAAACAACATAAACTGCAAATGGGGTAATTTGCTGTTTAGAAATAATATTACTAAGCAGTAGAAATTTCTGCTGAATACTTATAATTACTGTGACATATGCAGTCTCCACCCACTCATGATTTTTTTCAGTGGAAAAATACCGCTTGAGCTACTATAGTTAGAAGGAATATAAACATAAATTTCCTTCAGTTTTGGCCCTTTACTGCTATTTTGAATTACTAGTCCTCTGTATTGCTTGCAGGATGTTTTATATTCACATTCAGAGCATTTTCAGAGGCCACAAGCAATTTCAGAGCATCAGGCAACATAATGCCAGCAAGCCATGTGTCAGGAACAATACGCTTAAACTTTTGAAGGCAGTCAGATCTTGCTAAAGTTTCTTTGTGAATGACTGCTGGCAACTTATACCAAAATAATTAACATCTGATTTAAAACCTGAGCAGAACAGAATGACTTGTTACGTTAGATTATCTTACATACGTTGAATAGTCCGTCAATAACTGACAGGTTGAGAGAGGTCCTCCTGCCCCTCTACTCTGCCCTGGTGAGGCCACATCTGGAATCTTGTGTCCAGTTCTGGGCCCCTCAGCTCAAGAGAGACAGGGAGCTGCTGGAGAGAGTCCAGCACAGAGCCACAAAGATGATAAAGGAAGTGGAACATCTCCCTTATGAGGAAAGGCTGAAGGAGCTGGGTCTCTTTAGCTTGGAGAAGAGGAGGCTGAGGGGTAGCCTCAACAGTGTTTGTGAATATGTAAAAGGTGAGTGTCAGGAGGATGGAGTCAGGCCCTTTTCAGCAGCGTCCAATGACAGGACAAGGGGCAATGGGTTCAAACTGGAACATAGGAGGATCCACAAAAATATTAGGAAAAACTTTTTCCCTGTGACGGTGACAGAGCCCTGGCACAGGCTGCCCAAGGAGGTTTGGCGTCTCCTTCTCTAGAGACATTCAAAACCCACCTGGACGTGTTCCTGTGTGACCTACTGTAGGTCATCTTGCTCTGGCAGAGGAATTGGACTAGATGATCTTTTGAGGTTCCTTCCAACCCCTAACATTCTGTGATTCTGTGATTCTATGAACTTCTTATATCCGTTGCTTCTCTTGTACATTTTGAGAGGCAAAACCAATAGAAGTTCCACAAGGCCCACATATCAAGTTTATAAATATATTTTGGCAGTTCCTTCTGAACAAAAAACATTGTGGATGGTCAGTGAAGAAGCAGGAGGAAGATGTGTTCTAAACGCCAGAGCAGTGATTCCCCTGAGTCGTGGGAAGTCCATGGTGATGCAGGCTGTCCCCTTGCAGTTCACGGAGGTGACAGGAGTCTAGGTGTCCACCTGTAGCCATTGGAGGACCTCACACCAGAGTACATGGATGCCTGAATGAGGGGGTGACTTTGTGAGAAGCCCACACTGGAGCAGGCTCCTGGCAGGACCTGTGAACCTGTGGAGAGAGGAGGCCACATAGGGGCAGGTTTGCTGGCAGTGTATGTGATCCCACAGGAGGCCGACAATGGAGCAGTCAGTTCCTGACGTCAGTTCCTGAAGTCAGTTCCTGAAGCACCCATGGG